>NW_004797370.1:239060-241294 GCF_000002075.1 Aplysia californica
GAGAGAGAGAGAGAGAGAGAGAGAGAGAGAAGAGAGAAGGAGAGCTAAAAGTAAGAGAGAGAAAAAAAGAAAGAGACAGAGAAAAACAGTAGCTGGATGTAAAAAAAAATAAAATTAACGTGCGTAAAAACAAAACAAAAAAGAGAAAAGAAAAACAAAACAAAACACACGAGCAAAATAAAAAGTTAAAAAACAAAACAAAACAAAAATACAAGAACAAGAATACATGTACAAGTACCACAATGTATGCATTATGCCGTTATATACAGGATTGGGTGGTGATCTGGAAAGGCTGGAGGACACATTACCTACACACCTGTGCACCGAACAAACCCTGGCCCGAATTAACTGTCTGTCTGTCTGTCTGTCTGTCTGTCTGTCTGTCTGTCTGTCTGTCTGTCTGTCTGTCTGTCTATCTGTCTGTCTGCCTGTCCGTCTGTCTGTCTGTCTGTCTGTCTGTCTGTCTGTCGGCATCTCTGTCTGTTTGCTTGTTCGTTCGTCTGCCTGTCTGTGTCTATCTGTCAGTCTGCCTCTCTGTCTGTTTGCTTATTCGTTCGTCTGTCTGTCTGTGTCTATCTGTCTGTCTGTGTCTGTTCTGTCTGTCTGTGTCTGTTTGTCCGTCTGCCGGCCTTCTCTGTCTGTTTGCCTGTTCGTTTTGTCTGTCTGTGTCTATCTGTCGGTCTGTTTTTTGTTTGATTGTTTGTCTGTCTGTCTGTCTGTCAGTTTGTTTATTTGTCTGTTTGTCTGTCTGCTGTCTTTCTGCCTGCCTCTCTGTCTATTTGCTTGTTCGTTCGTCTGCCTGTCTGTCAGTCTGTGTCTATTTGTCGGTCTGTTTGTTTGTTCAGGGGTCTGTTTGTTTGTTTGATTGATTGTCTGTCTGTCTGTTATTTTGTGCGTCTTCATATTTATTTGTTTATTTGTCTGTCTGATTTTGTGTCTGTCTCTGTCTATCTGACTGTTTGTCTACTTTTGTAACGTCTACTGCCATTGTTAACGACCAAGACAAATTTCTCCCTGCGAGATGAATAAAGATTGTCATTGTCATTGTCTACTCTTCGTCTGTATTTCTGCTTTCCTCTCTTTCTGTTAGTTTGTCGGTTTATGTGTCTGTCTCTTTCTATTAGTTTGTCAGTTTATGTTTCTGTCTCTTTCTATTTGTTTGTCGGTTTATGTGGCGGTTTGTGCGTCGGGTCTCCGTTTTGCGTTTTCTGTTTTATGTCTGGTCGTCTGTCTACCAATTTGTCTGTTCGCATGTCTGCCAGTCCTCCTTTTACATTTATACTTCAGTTTGCCTGTCTGTTGGCGAGCTTATTGGTCTGTCTTTTGCGCATGACGTCACGGAAAGTGGATGGGTTTTAAAAAAAGTTTTAGTAGAGGTTTTACGGCGCTTGCAACTGCGTAATATGAGCGCCAAGAGTGGATGGTTGGCAGGTGCTCTAGTGTTGTTTTCTCGGATTTCTCTCCCATCAAACATAAGTATATCGTCCTTATTTCTCCTCCTTCTTCTTTGTGCACTCTACTCTATAGTAAAACCTCTAACCTTGGGCACTTACATTGCTTAATTGTGTTGCGAGTATTGTAAAACTATTACCAAAACCACAAACGAAATGTGACGGCGGACAAGATTGGCCCCAGGGAGAGTTGAGGCCCCCGATGTGTGTAGTGGGTCAATTAAGTTATGAACAGAGGACAACTGTTTGCTAAAAAGAAAAAAAAAAGAAAAAGAAAAAAAAAAAAAGAAAAGAAAAAGAAAGACCGGGTGAGATTCTGCAGGTCAAAGTTAACTTATGCAACTGATTGATTTTTCCTTGATGAGACGCTAATGTGCACTGGTATTAACATTTCCCCATCCAATTCGACACGATTTAGCGGATCCGACAGGTCGAATGAGTGTGCAAAGCTTTTTAAAAATCTGTTCTGTTTTTATTCCAGACTTTGACAAGTATAACTTCCGATCCTATTAGACACCTTCCGAAAGACCCGACAAGTCGAATAAGTGTGCAAAGCTGCTGCTATTTTCTCCCCCGCTCCCAAACAAAAAAACCGGTATCCAGATTTCAGAATTACCCTAAGTTTGACCTCTTGACCCAATTCGACACGATTCGACACACCCGACAAGTCAAATACATGTGCAAAGCTTTTAATCGGAATCCCGATTCCAGACTTTCCCCAGTGACCACACGCGATGACCATACCCGTCCGGACAGTGGCCCCGAGCACGCCAACAGTTCTGT
>NW_004797370.1:242274-244051 GCF_000002075.1 Aplysia californica
TCTCTCCCTTCTTCCCCCCACCCCTTTCTCTCTCACCCCCCTCTTCCTCTCACACACTCTCACTCCCCATTCTCTCTCACCTCCCCTTCCTCTCCCTCCTCCCACCCACGCATCTCCGAGTTCTCTCCACCAACCCAACAACATCCTCCACGTCTTCCTGTCTGTCTGTCTATCATTCCATTCCAGGCATTCTCCCTCCGCGCACAAAAAGAGCCCATTCCTGATACACTTCATTACAAGCGGTATCCCCTCTTCACCATTAGCTGGCCACACGACACTGAGGAATCTATCGGCCAGACATTTACGTCTTAATCTAACCGTTCTCGCCCACAGAACCCCACCTACCAAAAACAAGTACCCGAACAACAGAAAGTCGATACTATTCACAATAGTTACTGTGCAATTCGATATGGCAGTTGATTAGTCGATATCGCCTGTGTTATTCTGTAACTTAAAGAAATCTTTTGGCTATTTATTCATTCTGTTCTAAAACCATTGTTGAAGGTAGCCTGCACATCTTTAAAATACATGGCATAAATAGCCCGTGGGCTGACTTTTGCGTCTTTCCAAACTGTAAATAAGAAACGTGTTTTTCTTCTTTTTTTTTTTCTTTGCAATTTGGAAAACAAAAACAATTAAATTTTTTTAGGGGTACGGTGCAAGTTGAAACATTTTCAAGAAACAATTTACACGTTAATAAAAAATAACATCAAAGATATGCAAAGCGATGCAATGCGATCGTGCGCCTTGCTGGCTTAAGATCAATACTTCACAAAACGCAATTATTCGCGCTGCTTTGTTTGTTTGTATGTTTGTTTGCTTGTTTGAATGTTTGTTTGTTTGTTTGTTTGTTTGTTTGTTTGTTTGTTTGTTTGTATGTATGTTTGTTTGTTTGTTTGTTCAGATTTCGTGATAAATCCAATATCAATTCAGATCCATACGGTTTTGTTTTTTCCTTTTTTGCTTTTATCTCCAGCTTACAGCATTGGTGGAGCAGCGGTTAGGGCCTTCGGCGCTACAAGCAGAAGAAATGAGTTCGATTACCGTGCGAGACGGGTTATCCATTGAGTATCTCAGTCTGTCTGCTAGAACATTGTTACCTTCTTAGCCCAAACTGGCCCAGATAAGTCGACACTAAACAAATCGCATCCTGCTTAATAATACTAAAAATAGTAGTAACAACAACAATAATAATAATAATAATAATAATAATAATAATAATAATAATAATAATCTTTAAAAATAATAAGAATTTTAATAACAATAACAATAATAATAACAACAACAGTGGGTGTATTGTATAGCGCAAATTCCAGCTCAACAGCAAGCTCCATGCGCTTTACAATCTATATATTAATACCCCAGCAGACCTGATAGCTTTCTGAAACAATCTCAATTTCCTGGGGAGCATGCTAAACAGTGCCAATGTGAGCACCTATACTTTATCACACATCTATAATTACAATTACTCCACGACTACAGCGGAACATGTCAGTCCACGGCTCGAAGAAGACCTGGAAGTTAGAGACTCTATTAATCAATTATACAAATCCAGATGTAAAATAAAAGACGAAAAAATTGACCCATTCATCATAACGTACAATAAACCCTAGTTTTTCAAAATCAAAGAGGGTGATAATATACAGAGCATTGCTTTCTCCCGTTCATGACAGGCAATCCTTCAGAAATTTTGTTCGCAACCCTAAGCATGAATGAAAAATATGCAAGAATCCTAAACCCTCCCCGCGCCCCGCCTCCATGTATGTTTAATTGTTGC
>NW_004797370.1:245882-247385 GCF_000002075.1 Aplysia californica
TATTTGGTTAATTTTACTGGTTGTCTGTCTTGGTTTTAGTGCTAGTTTCACGGCACTTCCAACACAAATAGATCACAATAGAAATGCCCACTGGTTGTTGTTTTCTGGGGAAATATAATCGGAGATGTATGTTCGTGTGTGTGTGTGTGTGTGTGTGTGTGTGTGTGTGAGAGAGAGAGAGAGAGAGAGAGAGAGAGAGAGAGAGAGAGAGAGAAAGAGAGAGAGAGAGCTTCCAAAATGGTTTTCGTCAAAACGGGAAAACAATGGAGTTATTCATTACAAGACAGCCTTAACCTTAAGCATTTTCACGCAAAATTAACACTATTTCGATGTGCATGTCATTATAAATCCAAACGTTTGCTCGTAGCAAGCACAGCTTTAACATTTAGTACACAACAGATTATTCCACCTTTGTGCGTAGGCAATTTTATCAGCCAAATTTTTCCATCACAAACAAGCATGATATGTATAACTCCGCTCCAGTTTAACCTTCTCCCCTTTTTATTGGTAAGCGTTTTACGGCACTTGCATCACATTAAGGTCGTTTAAGTGCCCAAGATTAGAGGTGTAACAAGATAGTAATAACTACAAAAAAGGCCGGTAGATGTTTGAAAGGGAAAAAAAGGCAAACTACCCCAGAAAACCTTTCAACCAGTCGCGAATCAGGAGAGAGAGAGAGAGAGAGAGAGAGAGAGAGAGAGAGAGAGAGAGAGAGAGAGAGAGAGAGAGAGAGAGAGAGAAATCAAAGTAAAAAATATTAGCTTCGAATAAGCACACATTTACATTAATTGTACTATTCTCCCAAAGTTTAACCATTTTGCACTGAGAACACCCGAGATATTTAGGAGAAAAAAGCGATCTTAAAACAAAACAAAATGTGTAACAGGTGTTACATTGTTTATTACGTAGGAGGGAATCGGTATGAAGGGCGTGCAGGCTTTCAACATAATAACATATTTGCTGGTTGCATTAATCAGCGTCCATTTTAGCGGACAAAAGTGACAACCATTAAAACATTGCTACAAATGGATGCATTCATTCAAAATCTGCGGTTGGTGGGTGTACCGAATGTTGGTCACCATTCAACGTTTAAAGTACTTGATATGTCAGGACAGTGTAAGAGTTTTACAGCACTTGGAACTCAACTAGGTCATGAATACCGAAGATTTGAGGGGTTACAATAGAGTAAGGTACAATTTGAAAGAATAAAATAAAAGAGGGGAGAAACGAATGATAGATATTTGATAGGAAAAAGGAGCAAACCATACCACAGTACCCGCCAACCACCCACTATCGTGACACGAGCACCCAATCTTTTTGTAAAGACAAAACAAAACAAAACAAAACCAAATACTAACAAAATCAAAATAAAAAACAAAAAAGATACACAAACAGATCATAAAAACAATATTTATAAAGAACTACCCTTAATACTGAACGAACACAAGGGATTTTTTTTCTAACTGGCACACATTTTTTAAGTTATCTCTCTCTCTCTCTCTC
>NW_004797370.1:247539-249026 GCF_000002075.1 Aplysia californica
CTCTCTCTCTCTCTCCCTCCCCCCCTCTCTCTCTCCACACCCACGTCCTTTTTGAATAATTTCTGCTTCGCCAGATGTCCCGTCTGTAAGAGATGCATATCAAATCACTCAGCTGTATGTAGTAACACAAGCCATTTTGTAACTCTATTCAATTTTATGTGACTCATCGTGGTGAAATCAGGCGCTGGTCCAAATTATGAAATCAAAGAAATGAGCATTTTTTCACTAATTTTGGCAATTTTTATAGGGTTTTTTTGGTGCTCAACATGTTTGATGTCCATTTAAAAATCACATTTCTGTGAGTATTTTTAGGCCTACCGAAATGAATGTTGATTGAATAAAGGATTAAAAATGTAAATTTACAGTTTCAAAGGACTCAAGCATTTAAAGTCACAAACTGTTGGTGGCCATTATCTCGATAATTTTTACCTTTGGAACCAGGTGACTCCCACCCCTTTCAATCGCAAATATTTCCACTTTTATTCAAGATAGGTGGGTATTTTTTCATTTAAAGCAAGACAAACAAACACGCTTTTAGATTACCCCAAAAACCCCACATGCCCAAACATTGACTAATGCCAGATTCCACCATGTCGTGACATCACGTAAAAGTATTAGGTAGTTGGGTATGAAACATTGATGACTGACTGATTATGCACATGTTTTTACAACACAGGCCTGTCACAATGAGAGTCATGTAAGTGCTAAAACTGATGTACTATTACTCACCTGTTTGGCTATTGATTAAAACCACAAGTAACAATTTACTTTGTCTTTAGTAAGTTTACGGCACTTGCATCACAATTAGGTCATTTAAGTGCCAAAGAGTAGAGGCGTTAGGAGAGAGTAGCGTACGAAATTTTAAAAAGTATATACAATAATGGAGAGAGATAAGGACGGTCGATGTTTGATAGGAAAGAAGGAGCAGACCACACCACAGCATCCACCAACCTCCCGTTACTTCAGCCTCAAAATTTAAACAAACACATCGTCGTCTCTAGCAAGATTTAATCACCATTCTTACACAGCAGCAGCACCCCTAGATGGGAAGGGATAGAGAGAAAGAGAGACAGATAATTAGACAGGATGGATAGATGGATGGATAGATGGATAGAGAGAGTAACTGACAGACAGACAGACAGACAGACTCGTCTTGTCAAACAAGCTATTTTGTACTTAATTGGTAATAACACAAATAAACACACAACACACAAACAAATCATTGCAACAAGATGAAAATTACCTCTCTGGCATAAAAACAAGAAGGAAAAGGGCGATTGGAGCTGACAAACAAGCTGGTATATATTTAATTGCTATTGAAAGAAAACAGAGACAAACAAACAAATAAACCCACAAACAAACAAACAAATTTGTAAAAGTCGTCGTTCGCAGCAAGATGAAAAGTAACCGCTCTTGTATGAAATCAACAGAGAGAGAGAGAGAGAGAGAGAGAGAGAGAGAGAGAGAGAGAGAGAGAGAGAGAGATA
>NW_004797370.1:252560-253729 GCF_000002075.1 Aplysia californica
GAGAGAGAATGAGAGAGAGAGAGAGAGAGAGAGAGAGAGAGAGAGAGAGAGAGAGAGAGAGAGGAGGGAAAGAGGAGAGGGGACAGGAGAACAAGGAATATCTGATAGAAATAACAAAGGGTACTGTCACGGGAAAATTATAACCAATGTACCTTGGTGGGTATTTCAAAATGAAAGAGGGCATCGGCTTTCGCTAAAAACTAGCTAGCTTGATAAATAAACAGATAGTCAAACACACAGACAGACAGATAGAGAGATAGATAGATAGATAGATAGATAGATAGATAGATAGATAGATAGATAGAGAGAGAGAGAGAGAGAGAGAGAGAGCGAAAGGACAGAGACAGAGAGAGACAGAGACAGAGAGGAACAGAGACAGAGAGTCCCCATTTTGGTTGCTGAATTTTCCGAGGTGACAGCATCCCCAGATTTTGGTGTTGGATTTACGGCGTGAAGACACGCTTAAAACTGGTTACGCTGCTCGTAAAGACGGCTTAATTCCGAGTCAACTGGACGGCATGATTGCCATATGGAGGAGAGAAGAGTGATTGGCTGTTTGACGACAGACACCTAGACGTACAGACTGATAAGACTGATTGACAGACAGAAATGCACCCGCACACTGGACAGAAAGATAAAATACACACTGAAGACAGAAAGATGGACAGACCAAAAGAAAAACACACTGAAGACAGATAGATGGACAGACGGACAGACAGACAGACAGACAGACAGACAGACAGACAGACAGACAGACAGACAGACAGACAGACAGACCGACAGACAGAACAATATTGTTTTCGTAATGAGAAGCACATCAATATGATATCGGCCATTTAGTGCAAGAGGGAAAAAATCAAGACAGACAGACAGAAACAACCAAGGGAAAGAATCGAAGTACGACCTACCAATGGCGACCTCCAACCACCGGCACAGACAAATAGACACACAGACAGAAAGACAAAGAGATAATTGGGTTCACAGACTGATGGTAGAAAGAATCAAAAGTAATATTAAAAACAAATTATATAAATGTGACAGACACACTAACAACTTGAAGAGACAGATCTAACAGACATTCAAACACCAGAAATAACAACCAAAAAAACAACAAAACAACAAACTTTCAGAGTAACAAATACATTGTAGATAGAAAACACACACACACA
>NW_004797370.1:254984-256511 GCF_000002075.1 Aplysia californica
GAGAGAAGGGGGGGGGGCAGACAGACAGACAGACAGACAGACAGACAGACAGACAGATAGACAGGCAGACAAACTGACAGACTGACAGACAGACAGAGAGACAGTCAGTCAGACTGACAGACAGACAGAGAGACAGACAGACAGACAGACAGGCAGACAGAAAGCTGATCAGGTGAGAGACCCAAAATCACAAACCCTGAAGTTATTGAAATAACCCAGGGAGCTTAGAACTCCTTGGAATAACCAAAACAACACTATCATTCATCGCCTTGCAGAAATTTGAACTGCAATCGAAGTAAAATGTGTGTAGCCGAAAGACATAAAGACTCTACACCTACTGCAGTCTCTATGCTTTCCGAAGGAATTCCATTTGGCCATAACCTAAATCAGTGCTTCGATAGTAACAATAAAGAGCATTTATACAGCGCATAACCCGCTGTACAGCAAGCTGTATGCGCATTAAACTATATTATTACCCCAGCAGACCATAGAACACTCAGAAACATTCTCAGCTTCTCGGGAAGGATACAGTGCAAGCAGCCGATTAAGAGCTCAAACAGTAACAAACTGACAAGATCTTTCACTCTCTATAGCCTATAATAGCTGGGTACCCATTCCCACCAGAGTGAAGTGAGAAAAATTCGAGTAAAAAGGCTTTTCCTAGGAGACAACGTCGGGTCCCTGGCGGGATTCGAACCCACGACCTGACGGTTGCGAGTCTGGGAGCCAACCACTAGGCCACCGACGCCACTTTCTGATGGGGGGGGGGGGGGTAGCTTTGCTGTCAACACAAAGTTGTTTTATTTGCAACAAAACACAATTGGATCATATAAGCGCAGATTATTAGAGGTGTAACAAGAGAGTAACAAACATAAACAGAAAGAGGAGAGATACGGAATATAGATGTTTGACAGAAAGAAGGAAGGAGGAGGAGAGATCAGGACGTTAGATGTTTGACAGGAAAGGAGAAAACCACATCAAAGTACCTATCAACCACCAACACATGTATCTTGCTGCCTTTAAATCACAAAGTTCTATCGGACATTTTTGGCCGTTTTGAGTTATTAAGGCTGGGCGATCAAATCCAAATATTCTATCTGATCTATCAATATCGTAAGATTATTCGGAGTCATTATCAAGATACAAATGTATTTTAAAAATCCCATTCGAAAAAGTTTGACATGATGTGAATCTTAAAATTAATGTTTGACGTCAAATTTCTTAAAACTAGGAACCCAGCAGCAGATGCGACTTTGTAATTCTAGGGTAGCGATTTGTCTCTCTATGCTCCTGGGTAGTTCCAAATCTTCACATACGGACACCATCATAATGTTACTGGATGTTCATCGATCTGGCAAGACCTAATCACGTGTCTAGGCACTCATTGATAGGTTTGCCAAGAGCCAATAGGACCAACCGGAGATCAACATAGACCATCTCTTTGGTGAGTCTGTCTCCCTTTATTTCTGTCTCTTCAGCGTAATTCTTTTAAAATTCTGTCCTTTTATCTTTCTTTCTCTCTATCTC
>NW_004797370.1:257499-258848 GCF_000002075.1 Aplysia californica
TATTGCACTCGGGTCTCCTGGGAGCGACACCAATTTGCTTAGCTGCTACACCACAGAAGACAGTGTTCTGGCTCTGGATAGACAAGATGAAGGTCGTTGTAAAAGAAAAGAGTTTGAGACTAAGTGTGGAGAGAAAACTATACGGCAGCTTCGAAGATCTAAAACAGTGCTTGACAAACAGAGCGAAGTAACCCGCAAGAGAATCTTTTGGTAATTTTGATGGTAATAGCAGGGGTTATTTTTTACATCCCGCTTGTAAATGCATGGAGGCTTTTTAGTAAGTTTTACGGAACTTCCAACACAAAAAAGGTCATAAAAGTGCAGAAGGAAAATTCTTGTCGGAGTGCCTTTCCAAATGACACAAGTCGGACAGTGCTGAGTATCGAATGAGTCTTAGATCAATACTAGATTTCTAATGGTCATGAATAATATAGGAGACAACGATGGTATATGCTTCGATTTGCTACTGAATTGTCTCTACCAAAGGGCTAAAGACGTGACTCTCGAAAAAAACCATCGTGAAATGGTATAGGTTTAACGCCCCCATTAACACTATTCAAGAGGCGGGACATCGGAGTTTTTAACGTCCATCTCTGAAAGGAGCGAGCCAAGTGGTAAATTTTGAGTAAAGTACCTTTCCTAAAAAAAATTCTATTTTTATTTTTACTTGTGGGAAAGTTTGGTTAAATGACATACAGACAGACAAGCAGACAGACACACAGACAGACAGACATACAAAAATGTACCTACAATACAAAATACATAAGATCGCACCAATTCAGACAATCAACATGCCATTGTTGAACGTCACTGTTTAGCAATTTGTATTTCTTCAAAAATAAATATTTTTTAAAGCTAGATTTAGGGATATTTATCGCGTCTTGTTCAAGGACACACCCCAGTGACCACCCACCTTAACGCCGTGTCGCTGACACGTCGTGCTTGGCATTACTGCGAGTCTTTTTAGTTTTAGTAAGAGTAACGGTTTGCAACACAATAAGGTCAAAATATACGGGCCGAAGAATAGATGCATCACAAGAGAGTAACATACACAAAATAGGACAAGGAGAGATAAGGACGAATATGTTTTATAGGAAAGAAAGAGCAAACCACACCAGAGCACCCGCCAACCACCCACACTGTGAGTCTGATCTCCCTGACCACTCAGCAGTGTGCTACTCGGACCGAGGTCAAAGATCGCCCACACAGCCGCCTGAGGAGACATCGACTAAATTGACAAACATTTGAGGTGTTGAATAAGAACCCTAGATAGTACAAAAAGAAGAATAAAGTAAGTAAAAAAAGAACACGTAGAAAAATTCTCTCTCTCTCTCTCTCTCTCTCTCTCT
>NW_004797370.1:258948-262073 GCF_000002075.1 Aplysia californica
CCCCCCCCCCACATACACACATACCCTTTTAAAGACATAGTGAATCAATCCTTGTCAAAGTTTTCGTTTACGCATGGACTTAGAACATCCCCTCTTTTCGAGAAGAATTTCGTTTTTCCATCTTCAATTAACCAATTTCAAGCTTAATGTTTTCTCACACATGTTACATGCTTCGACGCTGAAAAATACTCACCTTTAAACACCGAACATAGGATAATGGACAATAATCTTAGTTTTTATCTTGTTCATGATCACCTTGCACTGGACTCTCGTCAACAGCTCGATAATCTTGTCCCTACTCCATTTTTCCGGATTCCATGTAAGTCTCTTTGAAAGACGCCTTTAAGTCCAAAACATCAACGACTGTCGGCAATGAAAGAAAATGTGTAACGGTTATTAATAAATGATTTACTTTTCTACTCATAGAATGGTCTGATGTCTGTCTACACCCTCTCTCCCTTTTTCTCCCTTTCTCTCTCTCTCTCTCTCTCTCTCTCTCTCTCTCTTTCTTTTTCTCTTTCTTTTTCTTTCTCCCCCCCCTCTCTCTCTCTCTCTGCTCTCTCTGTCTCTCTCTCTCTCTCTCTCTCTCACACACACGCACATACATACACCCTCTCTCTCTTTCTTTATCTCTTTCACCCTTTCGCTCTGTCCCCCCCCCCTCCCCCTATTGATTGATACGGTTGTACCGATAGATGATATTGTGCCGAGTTTTGAACACACAGGTACTTGAACTGAACTGAACTTCCAGACTAGTGCCGAGATATTGACATTGACCAATTTCAGTTGTTTCTTTTTTTTTTTTTTTAAACTAATCGTGCTTTTCAAACAAGCGTGCATTTTACATATAAATTATGAGATTACGATATTAGATTTTTTGTGGCTTGAAGAAAAGCAGAAAAAATAACCTTGAGCAAATACTGTTAACGGCTTCTTGAATTACTCGCTCGCTTTGTCTCTGTCGCACCATTGTGGGCATCTGCAACTCAATTAATAATGGTATGTTTGCTTTGTTGACGTCGGGCGTCTTGGTACAGATTACGATTCCTCGTTCTTAAACAAATGAATTTGTATTTTGCATGGCATTGGATTGAACGAAGATGTAAATACAAACAGAGCTATGCTCACAACTTGTCCTTAAAAACCTTAGTGTAAAGAGTAATCTTAGAGGTGGACAAAGCGTTTGCCGTACAAGGGCAATGACTCATTGTTCATTCATTTTAATGCTTTACTTTACGGAACCTAAAACACGGTTTAGACTGTTTCGGGCACGAGCTGATTTGACCAGTGCCAACCAAGGTTTGATGGGATATAGAATCCCAACAGACTGACGGAAGTAGTGGACGAATAAGGTTCCCCAACAAAGGAATCGAACTTATGTTTTCTGCCTTACTATCTCGCTATAGACAACGGGAAATAAAATGAAAAATTTACTAACAAATTTATTTATTTATTTAAATAATTTATTTATGCATTTATTTACTTATTCATTTATTGATAGGGTGGGGGCAGAGAATTCGCGTATTCATACAACGCAAACTTCGTCCTTCCAGCATTGGGAGAGGGTAATACTTAACTCTGTGTGACGGACAGAACGCGACTTTCACGAATCTGCAGACTTCATTTGGAGGCAAGGAGCGCCTTGTGCCCTGTGTCCAACTGCTAAAGGATTAGGGGTTAGATTGAGCGACACTCATTTGTTCCCACCTCGACCCTGAGAAATCCTCCATTTAATTCCCGCACCTGCTGAGGATAGGAGGCACCTCTGTCTTGTTTTATGTTTGAACATGGCATGCAGAGAAATGCGATGAGGCTGTTTTTATTTTTCTTGAAGTAAATTTGAAAACGTCTATTTTCTGAGAAATTGTATAGGTTTAATGTCTCTGGCAACACTGTAAGATAATCTATTTTCTGCTTCGGAGCTGAGCGCATCAATCTTTTTGTGCAGGGTTTACCAGACTTATACTCGAATCAGGTTTTTATTGTATGGGTTGATAGTGCACATAAAAACCACAGAGTCCTTATCTTTACTGTCTCAAATTCATATCGATTCCTCAGAATAAAAAAAAAGTTCTATCTACTCAGTACCTAGTTTTGAGAAATTTGACGTCAACATTTTTTAAATATTCAAATGTCAAACTTTTTAAAAAGCAATCCGTTGAATATCTTGATACTAACTGCGAATAATGTTACGACTTTGATAGAGTAGAAGAACAATTGGTTTTTGGTCCCATGGTCATAGTAACTCAAAACTGCCAAACATATCAAATAAAACGTTGTAATTCTAAGGTAGTAAGGTGTCAACAGCATGTGGTGTAAATCGACGTTGTACCATAGACTTGTAGCCAACTATAACATCCTAGACTGTGTACTCTGACGTTTTTCCAGTTCCCCATGGAGCACGCCATTTGACTCAATTGGAAACCAAATGAAGACTAAGGAAGAAAGGAAAGGTTGTGCTCTACAGAGAGTAAATAGCGGAGACCATGGCAATATTTAATATTTCAAGTCTATGAGCTCTACAAATTCTGGTAGCTTATAATAGGGACAGGTTCTATTGCTAGTTTGTGTAGTCCCTTAAAAAAACTGTACAATCCAAAACTATCGAAAGTTGGAGCGTAATCTCCTAAAGCTGTTCAATCACTTCTAACGATATTGCACTGAACTGCTAAAGATTTGGGCCAAAAAGATTTCTGTCCAGCCAGACTTCTTATTTATTGCTACAAGATATTTATGTACACATATCGCCCATTTATCTCTCTGGACTTCCTAACGGTTCAGCGAGTGACCGTTGATGTAAATACTTCACGCCACCACTGACACGATTTACATCAAATAGGAGGTGGGCTGCTTAGACCCTGCCTGTTAGGGCCAACTTGGGCTGAGTGATATACAACAGTGTACCACAAGACAGATACAAATACTCAATAAAATTATCATTTTTCTTTAGTTTTCAGTTTTTGTAAGATCAAGATTGGTTTACGCTGAGGCCATACAGGAGAGAAAGATTAGGGTTGTGACGAGAGAGTAACATACAAGGAAAAGAAGTGGGAGAGAAAATGACGGTAGGTGTAAGGTAGGAAAGAAGGAGCAAACCACACCAGAGTGTCTGCAACGCCCCTCCC
>NW_004797370.1:262173-263259 GCF_000002075.1 Aplysia californica
AAACATTTCTGTTAGCAAGCTTTCTTTAAGTCGAATTTCGGTTGCTAATCAATTTTTCCTAAGCAGAAAACAGGTCAGGGGCCAGGTGGTTACCCTTAATTTCTAGTACTGAAGATAGATTTTTGTGTTGACCTCTGAGACAGACGAGTTTAATTTGAAAACTTCATGGTTAAAGTCATCCATTTACGATGTTGTAACCTCAGATCCTACATAGTCCCATCAACTAGTAACACTTCTTTTAAACACACTGTTTGTACTATTGCTTTTTTTCTCGTTTGTTTATTTTTTTAAAAATATTATTTTTATAGAGACACTCTATTTTTTAAATTTACTCACTTCATTTCATCATCATCATCATCATCATCATCATCATCAGCATCAGTATCAGCATCAGCATCATCATCATGATCATTATTATTATGAAAATTATGAATACCATTACGACAGTCTGTCATTATTATTATTATTATTATTATTATTATTATTATTATTATTATTATTATTACTATCATATTATTACTGTGTACACGCAGATATTTACTTGTCTATTTATTTGTTTGCTACAACCACTAAGCAGTTCCAAACTGCAACGCTCACACATCTTCCCCAAATGAAAATACATACAAACACACACACGTACACACTCACACACATACACACGTACACACACAAGCAAGCACATCCTCCCTCCTTTCACACATGAAAACACGCATTACACTTTCATGCACAAAAATAGATACAAAGACACACACACACACACATACACACACACACGCGCGCGCGCGCGCGCGCACGCGAGCGCGCGCAAACACAAACACGAATGCACACACAAACAAACAAATAAATACACACACGCAAACACGTAAACACGCAAGCAAGTACGCACGCACGCATACAGAATCGCGGGAGGTCAGTGCTGCTATTAATTAGTGTTCGGCACAAAATTATCATCCCCTAATCCCCCCCGCCAACCATTGAAATCAATAGTAGCATCTCCTTTTCCAATCCCGTCCGGCCTCCACACTCGCTCACACAACGTCTGTCTCCCTGGCCTGCGCTCACCCACGAACAACCTACCCTCTCTCT
>NW_004797370.1:265858-267189 GCF_000002075.1 Aplysia californica
CCCCCCATTTTTAAAAAAAGAAGAGAGGGTAACAGACGAGGCCTTTATTTACAAAGTTTCCACATTGTTCTTCTGGCTTCATGTTAAAAACGGCTAAAAAACGACCGTGGGCGAAGCTCTAAACAGTAAATAGGGAACTCAAAGCGAGAAAGACGTTTGTACAGGTTCGACTGCACTATCAAAATCCACAGCAGCAGTGCTCTCTGCCCCAGTTCTTCATGCTCCCAGGAAGACCGAAACCTGCTTTAAAAAAAAAGATAAAATAGCCAAGTTCTTCTCGTCTCTCATAGTGTTTGCCACGATATTATATCGCCCGGGGGGTTCCGATGTCCAGACTGATGGGCAATAGACTGATTATCTTCTCCTGCTCCGCACTTGCCTCTCTACAGCTGGCATCTGTTCATTAAGATTGGGGTAGTTTGGTACACGCAGTGGCGTCCTCATTGAAACGGTTCTGTGGAGAGATGAGACGGTACGGGAATTCATCATAAGAACTTGGTGGACTGGTTTCTGCAGATGGATAAGAGTCTGCATTATTAAGAATAGAATCTTACTATTTTTAGAATTCTGTCTGTTTGTGTGTCAGGCTGTACGTTTGTCTATCTGTCTGTTAGTTTGCCTGTCTGTCATTCTCTTTCTCTCTCACTCCCTGTTTGTATGTCTGTCTGTCTGTCTGTCTGTCTGTCTGTCTGTCTGTCTCTCGCTCTCTCTCCGTGTCTCTCTTACATACACTTTCTTTTGAGTCTGTATCTATCTCTGTAATTCACTGTCTGTCTGTCTGTCTGTCTGTCTGTCTGTCTGTCTGTCTTTCTGTCTGTTTGTCTGTCTGTCTGTCTGTCTGTCTGTTTGTCTGTCTGTCTGTCATGTAGGAGGCTGGCTCCGGCCCAGTCTGTCAAGGCCACCCGGGCTGAGAGGGATACAACATCCCAGCAGAAAGACCAAGATACACGATAAACTTCTCCTCACACGGGAATCGAACTTAAATTTTTCCGTGTGCGATTGCGAATCACTTAATCGATACACTACGGACGCCCGTTTGTGTGTATGTGTGTGTGTGTGTGCGTGTGTGTGTGTGTGTGTGTGTATGTGTATACGTATAGGCACATTATTATTTGAGTTGAGTATGCGACAGGAATGAGTGTCCTTGTTCGAAAACTAGACATGGCGTGGAAAAGCAGCAAGAAATTGACAGAGCAATAGAGAAGCAGGCCCTGCAAAATGGAAACTTGGTGGATGAAGTGAAAGAGGAATAGAATGAGAGAGAGAGGGGGGAGAGAGGGGAAGAGAAGGAGGGAGAGAGTGAGAGTGAAAGAGAGAGAGAGAGAGAGAGA
>NW_004797370.1:268885-273207 GCF_000002075.1 Aplysia californica
TCTCTCTCTCTCTCTCTCTCTCTCTCTCTCTCTCTCTCTTTAAAAATTTCCTGCAATACTCACTCTGGTTTTTTGTATCTCTAACCTTCGTCTTTTTTTCTCTTTCTCTCATACACATTCTCTCTATGCTCTACCTCTAGTTTTTAACGGTCTGTTTCTCACTCATTTTTGTTTCTCATTTTCTCTCTGTTTCTTTCAACAGAACTGTCTGTCTTGCTCTCTCTCTCTTTCTGTCTCTGTCGTTCGTCTGAAGCTTCCTATTATTTAGAGAACTTCCAATTATGTGAGTACAATATCGTCTTTTCATTCTGTGTTCCCAGGAGTATCCATTTAATGTCATGAACCTTCTCTCATCCGCTCATTCACAAACACAGAGACGTATACCTCTCCTTCTCTTCTTCGGCTGTCTATCAATATCGATGATGCCTACAGCAGTTTGCGTGTTGATGTCGCTTTGTCTGGGCTGTGGACATGGTGGGAGTAGACCGCCAAGTACTGTCGAAATTGTCCAAGAAGGCGGTTACTAATTGTTGAGGAAAAAAAAGCGGTGAGCAACTTGGACGGTGTCATTATAATATATAGGCTAGCACAAAGGCGGAAGTGGGAAGTGGTTGTGAGTACAGATAACTGTTTTGGACAGATGGCCGTTAGAGCATGTCTGACTGTACAACGTCTTTCCTTTCAGATATCTGTCTGTCTGTCTGTCTGTCTGTCTGTCTGTCTGTCTGTCTGTCTGTCTGTCTCTCTCTCTGTCTGTCTGTCTGTCTCTCTCTCCCCCCTCTCTCTCTGTCGGTCTGCCTTTGTCTATCTCTCTCTTTGTCTCTCCCCGGCCCTCTTTCTCCCTCTCTCTCTCTCTTTTCTCGTTCTCTCTCTCCCAGTCTCTCTCTCTATATATCTCTCTTTCTCTCTCTCTCCATCCCCTTAACTACATCCCATACTCATTTCCATTGTCTTCCGTCAGCACATTATTTGTTTTCCTGCTTCTCGTTACTCCTCTTCCTTCTGATGTCCTCCATCATTCTCTCCGTCTCTCCACTTCTCGTGTCGTTCTGCAATTTCTCATCTTCCCCCATCTCTCTTCCCTACTTCCTCCTCATTCCTCCCTCTCCCTCTTCTGGATTCCTTGTTTCCCCTCTCACTCAATCCCTTCATCTCACTTTCCTTTCACCTTTCAGCCACCTCCACCCGCCCCTTTCCTTTATCACACCCCCCCCCCTTCCGCTTTCCGTCTAACTTCTCTTTTCAGACTTTTCCCTGACATTCTCCCATTTCCCTCTCATTTTCACCCCCTCCCATTCCTCTCCCACCCTCTCCTTCCCCATGTCAATCCACAACTTCCCCGTTTCAATCCACAACTTCACCGTTCCCTGTGTGCACAGACTGCGCTGTGTTCTTTACGACTTTCCCTCTTCTTCATTGATCAAGGCCCTGATTAGGATCCTCTCAACCCTGAGCTACAGAAAGAATTTCACATACATGCAAACTCACACTAATAAACAAACACCGGATCCTCAC
This sequence comes from Aplysia californica, assembly GCF_000002075.1. Lineage (NCBI taxonomy): Eukaryota > Metazoa > Mollusca > Gastropoda > Aplysiida > Aplysiidae > Aplysia > Aplysia californica. The sequence continues at coordinate 270,401 of NW_004797370.1, forward strand.
AGCTTTGAGATAAGCGGACGAGAAAAAGATCACGAAATACCTTGACTTTTGTACTCATAATATTAAAGAAACGTTGGTAAGCTTTTAAGCAGAAGATCCGGTAAGATTCTGTCTTCCAGTGGTTTCAGTATCAGAAGAATAGTACATTATATGGCCTCTCAAAGAGCGCGTATACCAAGGCTCAGAAAACGGATATTATTTGAGTTAATCTTGGCTTGTCTGATTGGTCGGCTTTGCTGTAGGTAGGCTGGTGCCTCCTTGAGAAGTTTGAAACGTACATAAGTAGAGTTTGGGAGGAGTGAGATGGATGGAAGAGTGTGGGTATGGAGATGGGGAGAAGGGGAATGGACAGAAAAACAGAGAAAGAAAGAAAGAAAGAGAGAGAGAGGGAGAGAGAGAGAGAGAGAGAGAGAGAGAGAGAGAGAGAGAGAGAGAGAGAGTCTGTAACGTTAGACGCTCGCGAAATTCCGTATTCTCATCAATTGGACATAGGCCATCATGTAAGACGAGCAGAGTTCCCCAAATCCTCTAAAGAATGTCTTATTTCCTTTGTCTCTGTCCCTGGCTCTGTCTCTCCATCTTTTTCTCCCTCTCTCCCTCCCTCCCTCCTTCCCTTCATTCCTATCTATCTATTTATCTATCCATCTATAAAACTATCAATCTATTTACCTATCTCACCAGCCTGGTTCACGCATACACACACACACACACACACACACACACACACACACACACACACACACACACACACACACACACACACACACACAGTCAGGAACATAGACACACACATGCACACACCTCAGTATTACGCGATCTACTCGCTCACGATAATGACGTAATTTCCCCCAACTGCCCGTCTTGCCTGCCGTTTGAGCGTTATATTTCGCTACCTCAGAATTACTCTCTGTACACTATCTGGTTTTGAGAAATTTGACGTCAAAGATATTGAGTTTCACAACAAGTCAAGCTTTTTTTAATGCAATTCTTTGAATACCTTGATAATGGCTCCAAATAATAATGCGATTTTGATAGAGAAGATAGAAAATTTTTCGATTTGTGACCTCATGGTCTGAGTAACTCAAAACGACCCAAAGAGTCAGATAGAATTTTAAAATTCTGAGGTAGCGATTTTTCTACAAACTACGTGTTATAGCCTCAATAGTGTCATATTCCTGGCAAAACCAAATCTCATCCAGTCCATCTGAAAGAAGTCTGTCGTGCTTAAAAAAGTAAACGAGAGCATTTACAACCTTTTCCTCTTTGCTCTTCATTTTGGCTCCAAATAGAGAAACAAATGTGCTCATGGTGGATCACAATCTAGCCAGAGCACAGTCTTGATGGTCGTAACTCTTATAGCAGGAGAACAGGCTGGCTTCGGGTCAGGTCGCAGCGCAACTGAACAAATATTCAACCTGAGAATCATCATGGAACAACCTCCAACACCAACAGGAGCTTCGCCACGTATTTGTGGACTTCAAAAAAGCTTTTTGACTGAGTATGGCAGGAAGCTTTGTGGGCAACCATGAACTTATGCAACATCAACGCCAACCTGATTAAAGACATAGAAAAGTTCTACAACGAAGCTACGACCGCAGTCTTTTCCAACAACATTGGGGAATGGTTCCAAACAACATTGGGAGAACGCCAGGGTTGTCTGCTCTCACCCACTCTTTTCAACATTTTCTTGGAGAGGACAATGACAAATGCACGTGAAGATCACGAAGGAACAGTCAGTTTTGGGGGTAGAACGATTAATAACTAACGTTTTGCAGACGACATAGAAGGCCTTGCGGTACAAGAGCAAGAACTAGTCAGCTTTGTAGACAGTCTTGAAAAGGCCCCCACAGCCAACAGTAAGGAAATCAGCTCTGAGAAGATCAAACTGATGTGTAACAGCAGAGGCTTGAGACCGTACGCAGCTTCAAATACCTGGGTGCAATAGTGACAGACGAAGGATTAAACCAAGAAATAATCTCCAGAACAGCGTAAACTTCAGCAGGAATGATCAAGTTGAAAGTCACCTGGAACGACAGAGATATTACTATCAGATCAAAGATCAGACTAATGCCTTCCCTAGTCATTTTAATATTTTTGTAGGCGTGTGAAACCTGGACCTTGAATGCAAACCTTGAAAGAAGGATCAAAGCCGTGGAGATGAGATGCTTCTGAAAAATCCTTGATATCTCATACTAAGATCACACCACAAATGATGAGTCTAGCAACGAATCAAAAATGAAATCGGACCATAAGCTGACTTTTTCACCTTGGTCAGGAGACGCAAACTGCAATGGTATGGACACATCACCCGTTCATCTGGCCTTGCCAAGATGATCCTGCAAGGTAGCGTCCAGGGAAAAAGGAGCAGAGGCAGACCGAAGAAGAAGAGTTGGGAGGACAGCATCAAGGAATGGACATACCTGGAACTCAAAGACACGCTCAGGAAAGCTAAAGATCAGAAGGGGTTGAGGCAGCTGGTGGCCAAATCAATCTTCAAAATCGCCCCGACGGATATCCAGTCTACTGGATAGGTGAAGGTGAAGTGACGGTCGTAACTCGTAACACAGAGAAAGGTCACTTTGATTGTCAACAAGCTGTTCAACTGTTTTATGCCAAAAAAACAAAATCATTGCCCCTGTTTTATTTTTTTAACAATCGTACCTGTACCATGTATCTTTTTGTTGTATTTTTTTTTTTACCATTCAGAATTTGAACTACTACTACTAATGCTACTACTACTACTACTACTACTACTACTACTACTACTACTACTACTACTACTACTACTACTACTACTACTACTACTA
>NW_004797370.1:275149-275454 GCF_000002075.1 Aplysia californica
CCCCCCCAGCAAAATTAAACGTTATTGACATAGCAGAATACTAATAATTTTCTTTTTTATCACTAATTTATACACTTCATTTGTCAAAAACACATATCCACGCCCTACTATTAACACCAGACGCCCTTTAATGATTTTTTTCGTTGCTAGAATAATTTAAAATTACACCCATCTATCAATCACCCTGTATCATAACCCTCCACCCCCCTCCACACCCTGCCCCTAAAGAAAAAGATTGTTTTCATTTTCACTTTCTCTCTCTTGCTCTCAGTCTCTTTCGTTCCTCTAACATTCTCCGCCACTCT
>NW_004797370.1:277350-278501 GCF_000002075.1 Aplysia californica
ACACACACACACACACACACACACACACACACACACACACACACACACACAATAACACCCCTTCCGCAAACGATAGCAATAGACCATCAAAATTAAATTCTTCTCCATTGCTGAACATAATATCTTTTCGGCCTTTAACGAATACTGTAGCAACCTTACTGAAGTCTATACACAGAACGTGATTGATTGTCATTTCATTGTGCATCTTTCACGCCCCCACCACTCAGCCCGACAGGGTCAAACCGGGCTGAACTGAATGGAATAATGATAAAGCATCACTGCAGACAGGCAGATATATTATACTTCTTAACTCTTTAAAGACGTGAAGGACACATAAAATATGACCGATCAGCAGCAGACCAAACGCAATGTTACCGCATATTTCGAAGCATCAAACACAGATCAGAAATACGAATTTGCATATTTTATGGAATGAGTGTGTTGCCTGCCTTTTAAGTTTCACGTAAAGAAAATAAAAATTGAAAAAGAGACAAGCCAACCACCCTCCCCCCCCAATAAACAACACCATACCAATCTGTGTAATTTTTTAAACTGTGCTTCTTTAAAAAAATAAATACTCCAAGACAGAGAGCCCACACGTCGCAAACTCAGGATTAAGAAGTGCTATCTGCACAGTACCTAGTTTTGATAAATTTGACGTCAAACATTTTTGAGTTTCACATCATGTCAAGCTCTTTCAAATGCAATTCTTTAAATACTTTGATAGCGTCTCCAAATAATATTATGATTTTGATAGAGTAGATAAAACATTTGGCTTCTGACCTTATGATCTGAGTAATCAAAACGGCCAAAAATATCAGATAGAACTTTATAATTCTGAGGTAGCGAAGTGTTGTCGCAGAATGCACGACTCTCAATGAGTTAAAATAACTTCTCTACCCACCCTTACAAGAGTGGAACTCGTATCTTCTGTGTGTAACCATTAAACCACAGGCAACTGTGCTCACTCAGCGTGAAGATCGTTGAAAGAGAAAACGGTTCCGATTTGATCCACTTTACTAAAATTGGAAAGTGCAACTCTGTTTCAATGAATAATATTTTGAAAAAAAGGTAATATTACGGTAGAGAAAGAGGAAGAGAGAGAGGGGGAGAGAGAGAGAGAGAGAGAGAGAGAGAGAGAGAGAGAAAAA
>NW_004797370.1:280901-282179 GCF_000002075.1 Aplysia californica
TTCTGGAGAGTTGTGTTTTCAGTTTTATAGCACGCAAAAGCACCATTATCTATGACCTATTTGTTGGCCAGCTGTTTAAATTGACAACCCCCCCCCCCGCCCGCTCTTCTTAAACTGTGCTATTAGTTGCATCTGCATGAGAAATATTGCGTCGAAATTCAAATTCTAAATGTTGTAAAAAGGAAGAAAAGATAATAGTTTTGGTACAATGTTTTTAAACAAAATGAAACAATGTTGTTTATTATTGCTTTCTGGCTTTGAACGGTTGAACAGCCTGCTGCCGTTATGCATTTCGCGTAGCTTGCAGAAGAACTAAATACGCTTTTCCCAGACTGTATTTCCTCAACGATAGAGCTTATCGTGTTTTACATCCGTAGACAAAATCACGATCAAACAGGTGGCGGGCTGCTTCGATCCTCTTTTTCAGGTCCAACCCGGGCTGAATGGAATGCAACATTTCACCAGAAAGGGGGCAAGGACAATTGACAATAACTTCCCAACTCGAGAATCGAACTTATGTCCTCTGAGTGCAACGTTTTTGAGCCTAACATTTATACGGGGTGCCCACTAGGGATGGGATCAGCCGATCGGGCCGATCGCCTGACTCGATCGCCTAAAAAACAAACGTGTATGTTTTCAGTTTCAGGCGATCGAGTCGGGCAATCGGCCCGATCCAGCCGTAATGGGCACAGGAGACCCATGTTCCATTCCTGGAAGGGGAAGATTTTTGTCGAGTTTCTGGCTCCTTCTGCTGGGATGTTGTGTCCTTCTCAGTCCAAGTTGGGCCCAACAAGCAGGGTCAAAATCTTCTACATGATCTAAATTGTGTCGACAAGGGCGTGAAAACACCTTCATTTCTTTTCACGAGTCTTGTTTACAGATAATAGATCTATCATTTTCCGCTTTAAGATTTCTGGCGATTTTTGTGTGTAGCAATTTTGTTCTGATTGGACTCATCACACCCAGCAGGGAGAATTTAATGTCTTTGTCGACCTAGTCTGTATAGTTATGACCTTGTCCGACGAAAACGACCAAGTGAATGAGAAGGCTACAAAATTCTTCCCTGAAAAAGCATTGGCCTCATAAAAAGTTAATGTCCTGTTTATGGAGGTTGCTATTTGAACGAATGTTGCTTTTATTGTTACCACTGGCTGTTCATGCTGTCATTGTTATAACTTCAGAGTTTACTGTTGCTGTTGATGACTATTATTGACCTGTCTGTACACTTTGGACTTTTTAAAACCAGAAATTAGATTTAAACAAACAAACATCTACTCC
>NW_004797370.1:282466-284922 GCF_000002075.1 Aplysia californica
GGGTTGGAGAGGGGGAAAGAGGAAAAGGTTCTGGAGGACTCTCATAAAAATAAATCTTGAACAAATACTTTAATGCCTCCTTGTTGAAAAGGATCTAAGCATATATTATACATTTCTCTTGCAAACACGTGATTAGAGCAGGCTGAACGTTTCCCAGAAAGTAATTCCTTATTTACAGAAATCCCTACCCCTTAAATCTTCCCAACCCACTTAAAAAAAAATTGAGGTCAAACATACTCGAAAGGAGGAGTGAATAAAAAATAAACATAGAGAAATCAGTAAGATTAAAGTTTATACCCCCTCCCCCCCCCACACCTTTTCCCCACGACTTGGTCCTCCCCACAGAGCACATGGCACCGTTTCCTGTTTGTTAGAGACGGAATTGCATTGCGCACTAGGTCAAGCAGTAGGAAATTCGAAATAAGGGCTATACTTTACATTCATTAAAAAATATAGGTCAGATATTACAAATCGCAAATCTTTCTCTTTAGGCACGAAACACAAGCTCACGTCGCCCTAACGTCAAAGTAGTTTTTATTACACACTCGAGATCCTATAAAAACGTGACTTGACTGAATTACACTTCTAATATGTGTTTCCAACTGTAACAATTTCTTTCTCTTTTTTAAAGACATTTTTCCATAACCCTCCTTAATTCCGACAATCTTAACGTTAGTGTGATCCAATCTCTTCCTCGCTCTCTGATCCTCCCTCTGTGATTCCGTTCTCAAGATTTTTGACGTAATCGTCTTCACCCGTAACCCACATTCAATATTGTCCCTCCCAATGATGGACCGAGATGTATGCGCGTGCATGCTGCTTGTCATTTATTGCTTCGCAGGCTCGCGACAACCTCCCCCCCCCCTTTACGGTTGTGCTCACCCCTGTAGACTTAAAGAGTTTTTCTCTCTTTTTTGACCGGGTGCGGAAATTGCATCAACTCCAACAGCTTCGCAAATGTCGAGGTGTTGATGTGGAGTTTATTGTTGATTATTTCAGCTCGTAGGGAAGTTGGAGTAGTTCAGGAACAGGCCAAGAATAATTTGAAATCTATCTTCATTCTGAGTGGATGGCCTCGGCGGATATAATGCAGCGAGTACTTCTGAGGCTGCTGTTGCTGTTGCTGCTGTTGCTGCTGTTGTTGCTGCTGTTGCTACTGTTGGGTTGCCGTTGTTTGTGCTGTTGTTGACTTTTTTTGTGAACAATTATATCTAGAAATATCAAGGTACAATTTCCATGTCTATGACAACTAGCTGTGCCAATGAGTTGTTCTGGCGTTCAAAACAAGATATAGGCAACGATGTCCATGTTTCTGATTCCGAAATAGCTTTGTCGCATACAAGGAGTAACCTTGAAGTCCCATTTTCTGATGCCATCCAAAAGTAAATTCCAACAGAGAAAAAAAGCAGAGTGATAAAAAAAAAATTAAACCTCATACAAAGTGCCCACAAACTCTCTTTCTCTCCTTCCAATTTCTTCTTCCAAAAAGGCCAAATCATTTCCTTGTAGGCTGCCCTTCACAACTGTGTCACAATGAAAGGCTCTTTTCACTTTCAATTTTTAATCTCTCCCCTTTCTTTCCCTCTCCCTTCTAATACTTGCTATTTTTCTTTTTTCCTTTCTTTTCTCCATATCCCCCTTCATTTTTATGATCCTTCTCTCCAGAAGCCGTACTTATTATCATGCTTTCGCTTCTTCATTTTATCCCCATTTCTCCCACCTCTCCTCCTTTGGGACACTTTCCTTTTCATAGGAGATATAAGAAAGTTAAGACATGTTCAGTATTAAATTGATATGGCATATATCAATATTCAGAAACACTGTCTCTTACTTCTTATATCCAAATCTCCGATCTCTTTTCATTGAGAAAATGTTAGAAGGAAGTCAGCACCCCCTCACCTCGCTTCATTTTCGTTTCTCTCCACATTTCTCTAATAAAAAACGGGAAAGAAAAGTGGCCTTGAGAAACAACCAAGGAAAAAGAAACCGATAATAATATATTTCTACATCCATCACACTGAGAGACCACTCGTGTACTAAACTCACCCCTAGTTTATCTAAACCACAACCACGCCTTCCCCCTCAACTTCAACCTTCAAGCCCCGCCCCTTTGAGCAACCCGACCCTCCCTCAGCACTAACGACATGTGTCACTCTCTCCCCTCAGCTGTGTCAGTGGGCGTGTCCTGTTTCACCCTCGTGGCCATCTCCCTGGAGCGATACTTCGCCATCTGCAGACCCCTGCACTCTCGCTCCTGGCAGACGCTCTCTCATGCTTACAGGTGAGCGGTCGTGACATGCACGGAGATGCACACACACACACACACACACACACACACACACACACACACACATACACACACACATACACACACACACACACACATACATTCATAATATACACACTTACACATACATACACACATACACACACATATACACACATACACACAGATA
>NW_004797370.1:285697-293572 GCF_000002075.1 Aplysia californica
ACACACATGCACATTCATGCTCACATACACATGCACACACATGCACACACATGCACGCACATGCACACACACATACATACACGTACACATATACACGCACACACACACACTAACGCACATACAGTTGCAGCCACATCCATACACAACGTACATACACACATATTTATGCATACACACACACACAACACAGATACAAACATACAAACACACACACACAGATGAAAACACATATTATGCACGCACTCACTTTTATTCACATACATACAGATCCCAGCACTGGCGGTCTTGGAAGACGCTCTCTCTTGCTTACAGAACGTGGTCAGTCGTCGTCTGTGTTGTAGCGGTTAAGCGCTTTGACGTCGCACACAGGAGACCCGAGTTTGATTCTGGAGTGGGGAGAATTTGTATCGACTATCTCTGTCTTTCTGCTGGGCTGTTGTATATCCCGCTCAGCCGTGTTGGCCGAAACCCGTCTCACAAATTATCTAAATTGTGTCGATTGGGGAGTAAGAATCTCTACAATAAGAAAATTACATCAAATACAGATGGCCAAGCGTAACGCGTTATATTAGTCAGCATGACGTTGCTCTGCTACAACTCCGCCAGTAAAATATTTCGACTGACATTTTTATGCACCAATATACTTAGCAGTCATATAAACTCGGCTACACAATAAAGTCTACCGGTCTGTCTGCCTGTCTGTCTGTCTGCCTGTCTACCAGTCTGCCTGTCTGTCTGTCTTTGTTTGTTTTAGTAGAGGTTTTTCGGCGCTCGCAACTGCAAAATAAGGTCATATGAGTGCCAGAAGATTAGAGGTGTTACAAGAGAGTAACAAACATAAAAAAGAAGAAGGGGAGATAAGGGCGATAGATGTTTGATAGGAAAGAAGGAGCAAACCACACCAGAGCTCCCGCCAACCACCCACTATGTCTGTCTGTCTGTCTGCCGTTCTGACTGTCTCGCCATTTGTTTTACTGTCTGGCTGGTTGGGTGCCCCCCCACCTCCCCACCCCCAAACAAAACAAAACAAATCAACAAAACAACAAACCCAAAACAAAACAAAGAGGAAACACAAATCACAGGACAATGACCAGCCCCACCAGAGGAAGAAAAAGTAACGAGATTCTTATGAAAGCGATATAGAGATGTCTGGACGTTATCTTTGTTGTGAGCGGACGAATAAAGTCAGGTTTTACGGACGTACACAATGTTATTGGTCACTGCGTGTGCTTTATTCTGATCGCTTTCCGCTCCGCGTATGATGGCTGACGGGAATCGGAAATTAAGTTATACAAAGTCATTTCTAGACAATGTTGGAGCCTTTTTTCCTAATCTTTTTTTTTTTAAACCTCCGAAGGGGGTATCTCACGTACAGTGACAACTCTCAGTTGTCTGTCTTCTTTGTGTTGTAAGAAAATAATGACTCAAAGAGGAAGGCCCCCCCCCCTCTCTCTCTCTCTCACTCTCTCTCTCTCTCTCTCTCTCGCTCTCTCTCAATACTTTGAAACTCCTTGTGGGAAAGTTCAGACCAAACCTGGAAAAAACAAGACGTGTTACAAAACAATAGCAAATTATGATACAATAGACAACAATAATTGTACTACTAATAATAATTTTGAAAAAGAGATTCGCTCGCTGTCGCATATTATAGTACAGGCAAAGTTACGATTACTTGAAAAATTAACTCGAAGTAACTTTATGGGTGGCAGGGACTCAAGTTATCGTAGTTTGTTCAATGCCTCAAATACGCTTTAGAGTGACATTAAAATAGAATTAACAAGATTTAGTTTTCAAGCATATTTAGTGTCACAACGCGGTGGAATTAGACACTCGTAAATTTTTAGGCATATTATGGAATTTTTGGTGTCATCGTAAACTTTTATTAGTTTTAGTAAGGTTTTCCGGCGCTAGCAACTGAAGATCATATGAGCGCCAAGGGATGGATGTCAAAAAAGAAGTCCAGTCGTAAAGCTTTTATGTTTTGCTTTTGAAAAAAAAAATACCCATGTAGCTCAAATAGAAGTCGAAATATTTGAGATTGTAGGCGCATGGGATCGTCTTGTGTCAGAGGTAGAGTTACCAAGAAAATGACTGCCAACGTTTAGTAACAAGCCTTTGGAAACTACAGCTTTACATTTTTCGTGCCCTTGATCAACTTTCTTCTGTAAAATTCACACTAACTTGAGCTTAAGTGGTCATAAAACGTGCTAAGCCCCCCCCCCCCCCCCAAAAGAAAACAAATAAATAAAAATTGCCCAGCGGGAGGAACAATACTGGTTTCTTTGATTTCATTATTTTGACGAGCGCCTGATTTCCCCACGATGCCACACACGTATTTTGTTTACTTCCGCGAGTGCTGTGAATTTAAGAAAATTAGACTGTGGGGTGGGAAATGCTCTATTAATGATATTTTCAAACGATGACCAATGCATCTGCTGGGGAGATTATTTCTAAATTTTAGGCGAAATAGAAGAAATAAGAATTGTGTTGACTTCCGGCTTCTGCTATGGCCAATAAAACCAATTCTGTCAAAGTTGAGTTTGTCACGTTTTATATTAATATTCTACCTACGGTATTATGGTACACACAGAGTAACAACCCAAACAAAGGACTAGCTATCAAAATACATTCTCTTTGTCCAGGAAGGAAAAAAAGAGGAAGAAAATTAGACGAAAATAAAAGAAAGAAGAAATAAAAATGAAGCACAAGGGTTAGGACAGATGATGAAAGGGGTGAAAAGTGAAATGAAGAGAAAAGAACAGGAATTGAACATAACAGAGTCTGTTTCAAATGCCAAGAGTTCAAAAAAACGAAAACAAAAAATACAAAACAGAAATGAAACCGCCATTATTTGTTCTTCTGTATTCGACGGATCGCTATTACCCAATAAAACATTCTTGCTTTGATGTCAGGGAAAAAATGGTTAGAGATAAACATGGAAAAAAATATTAAACGACAGACAGACATCCATTCTCATCCACCAGTCAGGCCCATTTCTTCCCCCATGAGCATACTTACGCTGCGGGAAACACAGAGACTCAATCAAATTATATTTTTAAGCAAATCAGACACAAAGTAGAATTATTTACCCAGGGAACGAGTTACAAGGCAATCATTATCGTGGTAGGCGAGATGGTTATTATAATTTTATAACTGGGGAAAAATACAAGAGGTGTACTCCGGGTAAATATTATGTCTCTTTATTTTGGAGATAAATGGCTTACTTGCATGCTATAACATTTGTAAGACTAAAGGAGGTTGGCAAAATGTGTGCACCTTGTATGTTTGGATTATTACAAATGATATTTTTTCCTTATTTGTTGTTATTGTTGATTGCTGTTTTTTTTTGTTTTGTTTTTTACTCAGAAGCACTGTTTACGGTTTTAAAAGTGCTTGAATTTTAAAACTGATAAATAGGACAGACGATGTTGTCGTACGTCATGTAAACGTACTATAGATATTGAATGGGCCGGAAAAAACACATTCTCGAAAAGAAAGTAATAACAGGAAAAGAGAAAGGAAACAATAGAAGGTGTTGCTTGAGGCGACTGAAAAAAGTAATGGAGGAGGAGGAGGAAAAAATAAAGTGGGGGATTAAGAGAAAAGAGTGTAGGTATAAAAGAGAGCATCTAGCAGAAAGAAAGTATTCATAACAAAGTCAACGATAAAAAATACAACAGAGACTGGAAGAAGATAAAGAGACAGAGGACATCTTTTTTTTTTCGTATCGAGTGACCTTGTGCTTGCCAACCTGAGTAATACCTACCAATAGTGGACGGTTTAATCATTTTGGTGGGCGATCACTGGGATTGTCTGGATAGTGACAGATTGTGTTTTATGCCCCGCTTGGGAGTACATGTAGATGAGCAGCACCAACATTTTAGCCTCTGAAAGGGGGCAGACGCGAGCTTTACTTTACTTTTACTTTTATCCGCCGCTTATACCCTTTTGGGTGTCGAGGGAAGAGCAGGAGAGCTTGGGTCAGGGGAAAGCCATGAGTTGTTAGTGTTTCCCCTGACTCGCATCTATCCAGGTCTTTCTCGGTCGCCCTCATGCTGTAGGGCGTTGATATGCTCTTATATGCGCTTTTCTTCTTGTTCTTCTTGTTCTTCTTGTTCTTGTTGTTGTTGTTGTTGTTGTTGTTGTTGTTGTTGTTGTTGTTGTTGTTCTTCTTCTTCTTCTTCTTCTTCTTCTTCATCTTCTTCTTCTTCTTCTTCTTCTTCTTCTTCTTCTTCTTCTTCTTCTTCTTCACATTTTGGCGATACTATAATGTACACAGAACGCTCTAACACAACAATTTGAGCGATTCTGGTATTTAAAAAAAAAAAAAAACGCATTAAAAGGAATTTTCCTAAAACCAATGTTCCCTTACATACATGGGTATATTCGGACATCGTCGATGAGGAAGTACAGTCAGTCGAGTTCCCAAAGGCCTGAAGGCCTCTCTTGATTTTCCAACTCTCATTAACGTCAACGGCTGAAGAGCACGGCAGTTAATCAGCTTCCGACTGGCGTATTTTGCTTTCTGTTTAAAGACCTAGGCGGAATTATTTCCCCTTTTAACATCGTCTCCTTTGTAGCCATGGGCAGTCTGTGAGAACAATCTTATCTGTTGCTTTGTTGCGCTATGTTCGTTTTGATGTTATTGCTTGGTGTGTATGTAATGTTCTGCTATTGTTAGTTGTGCGTAATAACATACTATTGTTAGAGATGTGCTACGATGTATTGTTAGTTGTTTGACATGTGTTATTGCTAGTTGTTTGTTATGATATTATGTTATTGTTAGTTGTTTGTTGAAAGCTATTGTTAATTGTTTGTTATATGTAATCATTAGTTGTTTGTTAAATGCTGTCGTTAATTGTACGTTATATCTTTTTTTTTAATCTTTAGTTATGGGTTATATGATGCAGTTAGCTGTTTGTTATATGCTATTGTTAGTTCTTTTATTGAATTCTTTGTTATGTGTTATTATTCGTAGTATGCTGTTATTGTTTGTCGTATGCCGTTTATTGTATGTTAGCAGTGTGTATGGTGTGTCGATTCCGCTTTCGTAAGTTGCATGTTGTTCGTTGTTCATTGTAAGTTGTGTGTTGTAAATTATGAGAATTGACTGATATTGTGTGCCGCTCGTTGTCAAGTATGTGTGAGTTGTATGCTGTTCACTGGTAGTTGTAAGTTGTATGCTGGAAGTTTTCAGAATTTGTTAAATATATTATGTTGTTCGTTGTTTATTGTAAGTTCTATGTGGTATATTGTGAGAATTTGAAAGTCGTAAGTTGTTCGTTGATCATTGTAAGTTGATTGTTCTAGTGTTCAAAGTTTTTGAGAGTTAATTGTAAATTGTATGTTTTTTGTTGTCCAATGTAAGCTGTGAGAATGTTAAGGTCGTATGCTGTGCATTGTTTGTTGTTCATTGTAATTTGTATCTTGTAAGTTGTGTGATGAATTTTTTTCTGTCTCTCTCACTCTCTCTCTATCTCTCCCTCTCCTTGTCTTTACGCTCTGACCATAAAATCAATGTGATTTGAAAGCACTCTTTGTGTATTCCAATATATTGTTCTATTTCTTTCTCTGCCTCACAATCTGCCTAAACCATCTATATAACATAGTGCGATTTCAACGCCGTAATCAACGCTATAAAGAGGCATATTTCCAATCGCTCAGCTCATCATTGATAGGAGAGATTCAAGTAGGTAAAAGGCCTTGAAAACTCCCCAAATTACCCATTAAGGGGGAGGAGCTGAAAAAAAATTCTCGAAAAGAAAGTAGTAACAGGAAAAGAGAGGAGAAACATTAGAATGTGTTGTTTGAGGCGACACAAAAACAGGAAAAAGTGCAGGAGGAGGCGGGAAAAGTGAAACGAGGGGAGGAGAAAAGAGTGTGGGCACAAAAGAGAGCATCTAGCAGCAAAAATATAAAAATGATAACAAAGTCAAGGATGAGAAAAATAATACAGACTGGACGTGGAAGGAAATTGTGACGCCTTTTTTTTTTTCGTTCGCAACTTTCTGATTTCTCTTGTATTTTTCCTCGGCATCGCTACTCAATACACAGGGAATAAAAGCAAACGGCAGACAATATATCGACGAAGAGAGGGCCTTTTCAAATGAGCAGAACAGCGATTATAGCATGTCCTATATCGGACAACATCGTTAGGGATGAATTTGATTGCTATAGGACGTAATATGTATTTTCCAGCATCTCTTGTAACTTACGTTAGAGCAATATTTAAGGCAAAAACTCTGATTATGCGTAGTTGACCGACTCTGTAATTGCCAGCCCAGAAGAAAAGCCGGGGAACAGATAAGTTTATACGTGGATCCCGAGGTCGTCTCATCAAATAAATCGTCATTGTATCAAACTGCGTGTCGGGTTTTCATTTGTATAAACAATGCTGTCCATTAGGCAACACCCCTCCCCCCAAGAACCCCCAAAAAAAAAAAAAATCACCCACAGCCAAACATTTATATTACGCGCGCTAAAAGAGAAACTGTGTCTATTGCTGTCAGCAAATAAGGCGAAACATGACGTCATCGCGTCTGATTGTAAATTTAACTCGTGATTGGGAATATTTTATGTCTTCGTCGACAAGATTTAGATGGTTTAAGAGACGGTTGCTCAAACCTACCCCCCAGTGCCACACCGAGACTCAGGGAGGTACAACATCCACACAGACATAGACACATGCTAGATAAAATGACTTCTCCGCACACGGCGTCTGTGTAGGCTCTCGCTGTCGCACGCAGAAGACCTGAATTCGATATAAATTGTTATCTAGTATCTCAGTCTATCTGCTGGGATGTATCCCGGAACCCTCTCAGCCTAGGTTGGCCCTGACAGGCAGGGTTGGAAACCTGCCTCCTATATGATCTAAATTGTATCGATTTGCGGGAGGGGGAGGGGTGGATGTAAAAGTACCTAAGCTTACATTTTTAACCACACCGGAATTGAACTTATATCATTAGGACGCAATGGCGAGTATCTACCTCTGGAGACATTGGCATTATCATGTTGACTAAACGTAGACCATAATTAATATGCCCTCAAAAGAATTATAATAATATTACTTCCTGGTCGTCAGGAGTAATCTTACTTTACTTTTTCATTCTCTGTTGCCGTTAATCGTTGAGGGGAAATGTAGTTTTCTATAGTTGGCCAGCTCCGCAGCTCTTGCATTTGTGACATTATGTTTTCTCAGGGTTTCCTTAACAACCTCGATCCACTTTCAAGAGTAATTTACCCTGTTATTATGATCTGAGGGCGCTTCCCCCGTTTCATTCACTCAGACCAGTTTTGTTGTCAACCTTCTCGTCGCCAGCGCCAATTCTTTCCACCTTTAAGAGGAAGAAACATTCTTTTCGCCCATTTACATGTATTTCCGCGTGGGGCAGTAAATAATACCTGCCACTATCTGCGTTATCATGACCGACCGCCCACCAATATTACCAAACAGCCCACAAGAAGACGATACCGTCCAGGTTTGACAAGCACTCACTCAGACTTTTCACCTTGAACGAGTGCAGCTTCAGTATTAAAATTTCCCCTTTCAACGTAATTCAAACCATTTTAAATTATGTAAATGCAAGATGATCTGTAAGATGATTTTGGCAATTTCCCGAGAGATAGAAAATCCATTTTTATTTGTCTGACATTTCAATGGAATAAGAACAACAGGTTATATAACCTAGCAAATGACATAAAAAGAAAAAGTATCAGAGAATTGGAATCGCAGAAACCTTAAGTAACTGCACCCTACTAACTCTTTCGTATAACGGATTTATTTTTCCGGCTTTAAACAGGATCAAACGCTTTGTTTTGGAAGAGAGAGAGTCATGAGAGAGAGAGAGAGAGAGAGAGAGAGAGAGAGAGAGATCA
>NW_004797370.1:294388-297620 GCF_000002075.1 Aplysia californica
AGAGAGAGAGAGAGAGAGGTAAAGACCAATAAAATAGCAAAACAAAAATTCATGTTTAATTCACAACAGAGTCCTCTCCACATCCCCAGATGTATAGCCGTGTGCTGGGTGTTGGCAGCTGCCCTGACCACGCCCACCGCCGTGTTCCAGAAACATATCGCCCTGGCCGGAGGTGCTCACATGTGTAGAGAGATCTGGCCCAACCAGCGCATAGAACAGGTGAGTAATACCGCTGAAACTGTTCAAGACCGCCACCCATTGTCGAGGAGATATGTTCTTGTCTTAGACACAGGTCAATACCTCAGAATTACAAAGTTGTATCTGCTCAGTACCTACTTTTGAGCCTTTTGTCGTCAAAGGTTTTGAGTTTCACATCATGTCAAACTTTTTCGAATGCAAATTTTTGAATGTCTTGATAAAAATGCCGTTTAATCTTTCGATTTTGATAGAGCAGATAGATCTAAAACATTTGGTTTCTGATCTGATGGTCTTTGTGACTCAAAACAGCCAAAAATTTCAGATAGAACTTTGTAATTCTGATGTAGCCTGATGTATGTTTTGGACATTGTCATTAGAATGTATAAAAACGCTAGTAGTGAAGTGGAAAGTTGTTGTTTGTACAGGTGATGGTCTTGGGTAGGTGGTCGATAGAGCAAGTTTGACAGTATTGTCAAAGATTGCTAGTTTCCCGGAACGCCGTGTTGAGGATTTGAACATGAGCACTCCGTGCTATCATCGTCAACACCACCAGCATTTTTAACTCCATATGCCGTAGTATAAGATAGATAGATAGGCTAGTATAACGTCAGAGAACCCGCCTGCAACTGGAGATCCAAGACAAAAGAAACTACCGTACAGATTCCCCCAAATGTTCTCAATTAACACCTACCCTGCCCTACATCTACCCTGCCCTCTTCTTCCTGCTCCTCCCCCACCCCTCCTCCACTATTCAGCCTCTTCTCGCTGTCCCAGCCTCTTTTCCCTGCCCCCCTCCCAACACACACACACACAGACACACAGACACACACACACACACACACACACACACACACACACACACACACACACACACACACACACACACACACACACTACCTGGCCCTTTCTCTCTGCCTTGCTCTCTTCTCCGTGCTATACCCCCACACTACCCAGCTCCATCTCTCTACCCCCCCCCCCGCTCTTTCCCTGGCACGCCTCCTTCGCCTGCCCCGAACCTCCCCCTCCTCTGAACCCCCCCCCCCCCAAATTGGTTTGAAGTTCTGTTTTTTAAGAAAAAAAGAAATAGGCGGGGGGGGGGTTCCAAAGGAAACAAGCCGGGACTGAGAAAGAAGTATATAAATATTCGCCCGTGTGGGGGGAAAGGAAGACCTAGAGCCAACAAAAAAAAAGTTACTTTGGTTGTTCGATTTAGTCTCTAGTTCCACTAAATTTGAGTGACGAGGATAATGTAGTATTTATCCGCCAAACATAGATGGCGCCGATTATAAATTACATTTCGGCTGGTTTTCTTTAAGAGCGCTTTTCTTGACGGCTGGTTTTCAGTTTCTTCTTTCTATCTATCTATCTATCTATCTATCTATCTATCTATCTATCTATCTATCTATCTATCTATCTATCTATCAGTCTGTCTGTCTGTCTGTCTGTCTGTCTGTCTGTCTGTCTGTCTGTCTGTCTGTCTGTCTGTCTGTCTGTCTGTCTGTCTGTCTGTCTGTCTGTCTGTCTCTCTGTCTGCCTGTCTGTCTATCTCAAAACCTGCCCAAAGAAATAAGTCATCCCAAAAACCAGGAACTCGGCATAAAAATGGACAATCCTTCCATTTAACAAACCCCACTTGTACGTGTTGGTATCTTTGCATGATTTAATAATGAAATGTAAAAACAATAAAACACACTTAGTTTCTCTAGTTGCATCATCCCTGCAGGTCACAGAATATGCTAGCGTCTACCTCGTCACCAACAACATTCTAAGCGTGAGCCTGGCATGCGTCTACGGTCAACCAAATTGAGCTCACAAAAAAACTCAATTTCCTCGTACTATTAAACGCCACATAAACATGTGATTACCTTCTCTGTGACAATTTTATTTAGCACGCTGTCGCGTGCTGACGTAAGGCCCATCGGGAAGGCCGGTGCAATACATTAAACGACGGAATTAGATTGGTGCAAATGAATTGTGCAAGATTACCGTGAATGCAGTCTGTCAGAGCATGACATACACATGGTTTCATCATAAAGGTGATCGGAAACTCTGATTATAACAGCCTCTGGTTTAGAACTTTCTGTTGTTCGAAGTTTCCTTCAGTGTATCTCTTGCTTTATTCTTTTTTTTTCTTTTTTTTGTGTTAGTTTGCTTGTTTCTGTACATCTCCCTCCTTTCTTTCTTTCTTTCTTTCTTTGTTTCTTTGTTTCTTTGTTTCTTTCTTCTTTCTTTCTTTCTTTCTTTCTTTCTTTCTTTCATTCTTTCATTCTTTCTTTCTTTCTTTCTTTTTTTCTTTCTTTCTCTGATCTCCCCTTCCCTTTCTGTTTTTCTTGTTTTCCTCTTCGTCGTCCTCTTCCCCCTCCTCCTGCTCGTCCTCTTCCACTCGTCGTCCTCCTCCCCCCTTCTTCTGTTCCTCACCACTACCGAATGTTTCTTTAGGCCTATACCTTCCTCTTTACTAACTATTATCACAATCATCACTAATTGTTCCTCCCCCCCCCCCCACATGATTCTGCCACCTCTCAATCCCTATCTCGACTCTTTATGTCACTTCTCCTCTTCCTCCTCTTCCTGCCCTTCCTCCCGTCCTTCTCTTCCTCCACTACTTCTCATCGTCTTTCTCCTCTTCCTCCTCTTCCTCCTCTTCCTCCTCTTCCTCCTCTCCTTCTCTTCCTCCTCTTCCTCCTCTTCATCCCTCATTCTCTTCTTCCTCTTCCTCCCCTCCTCTTCCTTCTCTTCCTCTCCCCTTCTCTTCCTCCTCGTTCTTCTACTCCTTTTGAATGTCTCCTTCTCTCCCTAGGCATACACGGTTCTGCTAGATCTGACCCTCCTCGTCCTCCCGGTCATAGTGATGAGTGTGGCCTACAGCCGTGTGGTGCACGCGCTTATCTTCAACACCAGGTCCAGCCTCGATCTAGGGGTGGCTCCTAACGGTGAGTCTACTTGTGCGCGCGCGCGCGCGCGCGTGTGTGTGTGTGTGTGTGTGTGTGTGTGTGTATGTGTGTGTGTGTGTGTGTGTGTGTGTGTGTGTGTG
>NW_004797370.1:297931-301623 GCF_000002075.1 Aplysia californica
ATAGTATAGATTGTGAAGCGCATAGAGCTTGCTGTTGAGCGGGGATTTGCGCTATACAAATGCTATCTGTTATTATTATTTGTAGATAGACAGAGACACACACATATAAACACACACAAACACACAGAGAGAGAGAAAGAGAGAGAGAAAGAGAGAGAGAGAGAGAGAGAGAGAGAGAGAGAGAGAGAGTCCCCCCTCCCATGACATACTATTAGATTATTAGCACAAATTTCTCTCATTGCACTGTGTTCAATTTTGTGTGAACATAGAGTTCTTCTGTTTACATTTTAAAACAAATATAGAATCTAGTATAGTTTTCACGAGATAGTCCCTTGGTCTGCATGGATTTTCGTCTCCTTGAGGACCGTGTAAGCGATGCCAAGATCTCCATCACGCACAGATCAAAACAAAAATAACTTGAGGGATGAAAAACATGTAAAAACATAATAAGTAGACACTAGGGTGGAAAAGAAAATACAGAAAACTCGACCAGACGACGATACGAAATATGATTTTGTAATTGCAGTCTCTGATATACACCGTGGGCTGGACGTTAGCCGCGCAATCATTGGCAATGTATTGATTTACCTATTGTGAAGCAATGATTGGCCGGGATAGGTTGTCATCACAATGTACATCTTGAGTATTTTGCATACGAAAATAACGTTCCTGTGTGGACGTCAGAAAGCACATCTATCTTGTTTAGAGACGGGTTTAGTTTAAAAACAGAACGCGTCAGGAGATCCCTGCTGGGAATCTGCGTAATTTTTGTATATCATAGAGTTTATCTAATGATCTATTCTGCAAGGTAGGGCAAATTAGGACGTCCGGTTTGATGTGATCTTGGCGGTCACATTATTAATATGAATTCTTTTTCAGGTTCGATTTTTCAAAAAGAAACAAAAGGTTACAGTTTTCTGTATTTGACCTGCTATTATTATGTACCAAGCTAGATTCTACAATTTTATTATTTCCTCCGAGTGTTCATATTTCTCATGTCTGCCTTATTTGCCTTCTTCTTAAACTGTATGTAATAAATAAAGGTACGAGCCTCTCCTTGTTCTTCAGAGTCGCTCTGCTGGCGTCTGTGACGTAGAGATTAGGAGCTTTGTCGCCCCTCTTCTTTCTCCCGTTCCTTTTTCTCGTGTATTTTGACGTCTCTGCACTGGTTTTTTTTTTTCGAATCCTTTATATTTTTCTCCGAAATGTGTCCGCCCACTCATCTCCTTTTACACCCATTCCACGCCCCTTCGCCCACAGTGGTATCCAAAAATATCGTTCTTGCTATAGATTTGCATATCCTTTTCATAACTGTCCTTAATAACCTCCGTCTAACACATTCCAGAAGATAGTTTGCTTCCAACGAGCCAATTTACTGACATTGGGGTGACGACTGCTGTCTGGTGGTTAGGCTTCAGGCACCGTAATCGTGAGATTGCGGGTTCAGGGGTTCGAGATTCAGCTTAGTCCGATGATGTGTCCTTGGCAAAGGCATTTACACGAATTCTTTTTCATTTTGCTCGGTCCTGTTGGAGATGGACGTTAAGTGCCGATGACCCACGTCTTTGATAACCTAACAGGGTTGCAAGTAGTCTTAAACCTATGCATTTTCATAATTCTCACCAACATTAGTTTCTCCTAGAAACTTCCCTTCTTCCACTAAACTTGTGATGGATATGACCACTTGGAGAGGATTAAACGAAATGCTCAACCGAGGCGCGCGGGGTGGGAGGGGGTGTAAAAAAGAAAAATTGATAGGAGAACACAAACAATGGAGTGTTGACAAATTAGCTCACAAAGGGCTGACGCGGGAATATATCAGTCTCGTTCTTTAAGAAAAAAAAAGGGGGGAGGGGGGGGGGGGACAGCGGGGGGAGTTTCCCGAAAATACCTTTACTTATAAAGCAGTCTTTTGATATCTTCAGGGCTTTTTTTCTGGTAATTTCCAAAGAATACGATTGTAATTGTCGTTGTAATTATAGTTGTAGATGTTTTACGCCCTCCCACTCCCCCCAAAAACACCAAAAAGAAAAACTCTGACACATTATAGATAAACTAGGCTTCTTTCTACTGCTACTCCTCGGCTTTTCTTACTCCCCTTCAACGATGCTCCTGATCCTAGGCTAGATAAGTTTCAAGACCTAGCCTTCACGGATCTAGGCGAAAAATCTCAAGAGGCCCCGTTTAATGTTGTGCGCGTTCAAGTTCCTTTGGAGGTCCAACATCGATAAGAGTAGGCTTCGGCCGCCACACGTGCAAAGTTAAATATTAAATCCTACCAAAACTGGAATTGTTTCATATGTCCCACGTGCTAATATAACCTTATGCAGTTGCTAGCGCCGTAATTAGCACTTACCAAAAAACAATACAAAACAAACAAACAAATTAGGCTGTTTTGGCTAAGCCTGTCAGAGCCTATGCGAGCTGAGAGCGTTACAAGTTACAACGTCCCTACAGAGAAGGCCCGTCACAGCGACGTAACTGCTCAGTTTATGATTTGGGGAAAAGGTCAAAACACTTTTGACGCTTTGCCTGTCTAACGTTATTAATGCTTTTTAAAATGGGTTAGTTGAAATGTGGATAGATCACTCTGCCATATACAAAGTAATCGATATCAGACTCTCTACTATATTACACAACCTTACCACTTTGAGAAATACTACTATTTCGGATGTAAACGTCATCATCCAGCCTATGACACAAGGAGGGTATGGGTTTACAAGTCGCTACCCTAGGATTATAAAGTTCTACTTGCACAGTAACTAGTTTTGGGAAATTTGACGATATTTTGAATTTTACAATTGACGTCAAGCTTTTCCGAACGCAATTCTTTGAATATCTTAATAACGACTCGGAGTAATCTTTCGATATTGATAGAGCTGATACAACATGTGGTTTCTGACCTCGTTGTCTTAATACGACAAAAACAGCCAAAAATGTCTGATAGAACTTTGTAATTCTAAGGTACCGCAGTATAATAAACCAATATTATAACCAAAAGCCTTGATTTTGTTAGATACGTCGTTCTGCCATGAGGCAACAGGTATGGTGTAGTCTCTATTGTACATCTCCTCGATCTTAACATCCGTAATTGCTCGTTTTGTGGAAAGCTCATCAGACTGTCCAATTGTACTAACAAAGGGACACATGTTTCTGACTTAATGTTTGGTTGTTGTTGTGTTTTTTGTTGGCGAGAAATAAAAGCACACGATTGAATTGTAAAAAGACGCTAAAGTGCGGCTTACCGATAGCATTCTAAATTTAAAGAACGTCTTGCAATTAATGGGAATAGCATAAACTCCTCAAGGCGTAAACTTTCCTTTTTCCTTTAATCTTTTGTCCTTTTTGAAATAGAGAAAAATGTTTTACAAAGCTTTTCATTTTGAGGAAGAAAATAAGCTGTTGATCGAAAAAATTCAATGGTTGACTTTAAAGTACACTTGTCCTTTAGCAGATATAATATGAACCAATGTCTGTAGTATGGTGGGTTTTTTTGGCTTCACCGATGCTACCAGGAGAACTGGTTCGAATCCAGAGTGGGGAGAATATTTCTCCTTTTTGCTGGAATGTTGCATCCGTTTCAGCCCAGGTTAGGCCTGAGAGGTAGGGTCGAAGCATGCCTCCTAAATGATATAAATTGTGTTGATTGGGGCAAAAAAACTCTTGCTTTTCTATCTCCTCTGTCTGTACTC
>NW_004797370.1:302905-306944 GCF_000002075.1 Aplysia californica
ACTCACTCACTCACTCACTCACTCACTCACTCACTCACTCACTCACTCACTCACTTACTTACTTACTTACTTACTTACTTACTTACTTACTCACTTACTTACTTACTTACTTACTTACTTACTTACTTACTTACTTACTTACTTACTTACTTACTTACTTACTTACTTACTAACTTAAGCTACCGAACAAGCTCGCTTTGTAAACAGCCCAAGTAACAATAACAAACAAGCACTTATATCTCTTTGATCTTTTATACTTTATTCTACTGTTATGTTTGTTGATCCTTTCTTATTATCAAATATGAGAAACAATAATATTTGCACTTTTTTTGTTTTGTGTGCTAAACACCAAAAGTCATTTATTAGAAAAGGACCGAAAATTAATTAATAGCTCAACTCTCTTCACGTTATGACATGTGCGTTAATGACCTAACGAAAAGGCTGATTTATGAAAGCCGGAATACATGATAATGTTATAATCAAAATTAGCTTTTTCTTAGTCTAACAAAAAGGTAGAGGTTCATGAGTGCACAGTAATAGCAGATGATGTTATAAGTGCTCAGAGCCTGTGTACCTGAATCGGGGTTGAACGCTATATAAATGTCGTTAATTATTTATTATTATAAATGCATTGGGTGCAGAGCTTTTTCGGAATCGGAAATTTTGCAGCACAATCGTAATGTTATTTGTGTCTTGGGTCTCGCGCACAGAGAGAGAGAGAGAGAGAGAGAGAGAGAGAGAGAGAGAGAGAGAGGGGAGAGACAGAGGAGAGAGAGTGAGAGAGAGAAAGAGAGATAGATAGATTGAGAGAGAGACAAAGAGAGAGAGACAGAGAGAGAGACAGAGAGAGCGACAGAGAGAGGGAGGGGGGGGGGTTGAAATTAAGCGGTTGTGTTGATGGGTGAGTTGGGATCAGCGAAGGGCTGTGAGGATGGTGTTAGCGGAACTAGAACAAGAGAAAATAGTACTCTCGAATCTCAGGTATTATGTAAGATTTTCACTTTCTGCCTTTGGAGAAGATGAACCCGTATTAAGGTCAGTGCGAGATAGTAGGGAGGAAGGAGCACAGGCGAAATGGTTTTGTCGGGAGCTGTGTGTCGGTGATGGAAGAGGTTCGCACACGCACACATACATATACACGCGCATGCTCACACAGTCACACACACAGAAACACACACAGTCACACACACTCAAACACACACATACAAATACAAATACACCATACACCGTACAATCTCACACATACATACGCTCAAGTATACACACGCACATAATACGTACATAATGCTCAGGTAGATAGAAACATACATACGCATTTATACACCAACACACACACACACACACTCAAACACACACGCACACATGCACACACACACACTCTCTCTCTCTCACACACACTCTCTCTCACACTTACAACATTACACACACACACACACACACACACACACACACACAAACACACACACTCACAAACACATAAACACCACGAAATTACTCCTGTGGTCGTGTCTCCGACTATAAATTTGTCTTAAGTCAAGCGTAACGCGACAAAATACAATAGTCAAATGACTATTTTCTGTTAGGTCCAACTTGTGTGCCTCAGTCCAACACTTTCACATTAAACGATGAACAAAATAACTAGTTGCCCTAAAACCCAAAGCGTTTGCCTATTTGATTCATTTGATGCGGTCAGGCCCGGCCTGGATTTTCCTTCTTCGTGATGAGGCAAAAGCCGAAATTTTGCCGAAATTCGACCAAAACGTTCAGAATCAAACATGTTTAATTTTGCAGGGTGCCAAAATAGCATGACTTTTTTCACTTTCAGGCTCGAGGACTAGCCAACAGACTCCGGACGTCACCATGGCCACACACACCCCTCTTCCCCCAACCCAACACCCATACAAAAGTGATAAAATTTAGCATCCCCATAAATTTGACAGTTACTTCCCAACAGACGAAGAAGAACACCACAAGGTTAACACCGTGTGCGCTGTAGCATTCCTTTCGACCGCCAAAAAAAGTTTTAAGAGACTTGTGCACAAAAATTCAGACACCAGTGATAGTTGCTATAGCAACTAGAGAGTCCCAGATATCCTGACCCGACCACAGGCTATGAGATTAAACTCGTATATAATGTAATGTATGACACAGCTGCTGATCGGAAGGTTGTCTGCGACTCAGCCCCCAAATTTTCTGCTGTGGTTCTTTACCCCAATGAGACCTCACTATCAATAGGAGGGGAATCGGTTCCCGCAAGAGAAAGTAATATTATGTCATGTGAAAGGGGTAAAATCCATTTCGAGACAGAGCAGTGGGGTCTTTCCGAGACAAGACTGTTATGTTATTTAAAGGGATACCCTATTCAGAGAAAGGGTGGTTATGTCATTTGAAATGAATGTTATACCTCATTCCTAGACGAGACAGTACCATAATTTGGAAATAAAAAAACTAAATTGCAGCTTTATTCATGTCCCGTAGAATCATTTGTTTCAAAACGGCAAGTATGACGGAGCAAAAACACTACAAGAGAACTAACTCTCGAACTCTCAATCTTAAGGTCGTGGGTTCGAATTCCGACAGGGACCCGACGTTGGGACGTCATTTTACACGAATTTGCCTCACTTCACTCAGGTGGGAATGAGTTCCAAGCTGTAATTCGAACCTTTTACTATTTGCTCTTTGGAAAGCTAAAAATGTTTCTAAGTATCTTAGGAGCGTTCTAGGGTCTGATGGGGGTAGTAATAGTACTGATGTAAAGCGCATAGAGCATGCTGTAGAGCGCGGATAAGCGCTATATAATGCAGCTATCACGATTATTATTACAAAGCTCACAATTTTTCGAAAATTAACAATTCTTTTTTCGAGCTGAGGGTAATGCCGTTTTCCCTTGGACAAAACGTAGTTGCCACCCACTAAACTGATGTCCTCCACGACGCTGCTTGACAGTGTGTATGGATACAGTGTGTATAAATAGGCTGAAATCCAGTTGAGAGAGATGTGTTGCTTTTAAAGGTAGACTCTATTTTATTTGACCACAGTATCCATAAGACGATTGTCTGTCGCACACAGAAGACCCCAGTTCGGTTCACATTTGGGGGGAACTTTTATTGACTTTTTCAATTTTTATTTTGCTAGGACAGTGTACGCCTCCCAGGTTGGGTTGGTCCTTAAAGGCAGGGTCAAAGACGGGGCCCTAAATAATCTAAATTTTGTCAATGAGGGCGTAAAACTCCTACATCAAAATGATGTTCATTATCGGAGAGGGCTTTGTAACATTAAATAAACGCCACCTCCCTCCCCTTATTCTTCTGAGAAGGGAGATTATAAAGTAAGAAACGCGTACTTTTCTTCTGTTGAATCTTATTACTCTCCTTGAAACTAAAAGTGCAGATTCCCACCAAGAGTGATGAAGCTCAAAAACGAACCTCGGGTGCTGAAAAGGTTTCTTAATACGAACTAACATTCAATTCCTACGGGTACAGTAGTATGGATCTTAAAGCATAATATCACAACAGTTCAACAATGGCACATAACATTTCTGTTTACCTGTCTATCTATCTATCTCCCCCCCCCCCTCCTTTCTGTCTCTATTTGACACACAAAGTCGTACACAATCACATACAAACGCACCACCCCGCTGCATATATATGCTCACACTAAATTATGTATTTCTTTTCTGTCTTTCTCTTTATTCTTCTATTTCTCTATGCATTTTCGATGTATTTTCAATTTCAGTTTCTTTCTGTCTATTTCTGTCCCTCACTGCTTCTGTCTTTAAGCTGTCCACTAGTCTAGTTGCTTGTATGTGTCTTTGCATGTCTTTCTCTCTTCGCCCATCTATACATCTTTCATTCGTCCTTCCTCTTCCTCCATCTCTTTCTCCACTTTTGTCAGAGTGTAAAAGCTTAACGTGATCTGGGAGCTAAAAAACGACTCCACCGGGAATCTAAGGGGATGCTGCAAGGTTGCGCTTTTGAGAAAGAGAGAAACACACACACACACACACACACACACACACACACACACACACACACACACA
>NW_004797370.1:309427-311562 GCF_000002075.1 Aplysia californica
TCTCTCTCTCTCTCTCTAACACACACACACATACACACACACACAAACAAAAAACCACACACACACATACACACACACACATGTACCCACACTGCATGAGCAAATTTCATTTATTGACATAACGGACACATTACATTTATCCAATCAGCAGCAAACCAAAGGTAATAATGCAGCTCATTTCCAATTACCATACACATAATATCAGAAACACGAATTTGCGTATTTCGGGGATCTTTTAAAGTTTCAGTTGAAATAAATAGAATTGAAAAGTGTGAATGAGTAACTGGGCAATGCTTCATTCTTAAAGTCACCCCTGAAAGAGCGTTTTTCAGCAGAATGCGCGTCTTCAACGAGTTAAACATATCGTTATCTCAGAATTACGAAGGTCTAACTGCTCAGTACATAGTTTTGAGAAATTTGACGTAAAAGATTTTGAGTTTCACAGCTTTTTCGAATGCAATCCTTTGAATGTCTTGATAAGGACTACGAATAGTATTAATCGTACGATTTTGATAGAGCAGATGGAACATTCGACTACTGATCTCATGGTCTAGGTAACTCATAACAGCCAAAAATGGCAGATAGAGGTTTGTAATTCGGAGGCAGCGGATACAGCTCTGACACCGCTCTCAAAACTTCGCAACATGAGAACCGAAAGTCTGGAGTGTTGCCATTAGGCACTTCGCCGTCATGCGCAGAAGACGTGAATTCGATTTTTAACGAGTATCTCGGTCTTTCTGCCGGGACGCCGTATCCCTCTTAACCAGGGTTGGCCCTGACATAGAGGGCCAAAGCCCACTGCCTAAATGATGTAAATTTTGTAGATGGATGCGTAAAACACCTATCTTTTGAATTAAAATCTTCACCGCTTTATGAAACCGTTGGGACTTCTAAAACTGTGCATTAAAACGTTCCTGAGACGTTATACTTCTTGCACCAATCAAACCTTTCGATGCACAATACAAACACACGCAAACTTTCACAAATATTAATATTCAATACCCAAATACTCTACCACACATCCCCGCCCCTCTCTATACCCCCCCCCCACTCAAACTCACAAACATACAAACACATTCATACTCATGCATACGAACAGTCACACAAACATCCCACCTTTTCTTCATCTTTCTTTAAAACCACCAGCCCGCATCCACTCACCATTAGATCACTTTATTCACTCACGTTAAGTCACCATCAACAATCCACTCTCTGCACCATCTCCTGCACTCAGGGGACATTACTGATTAATCATGTTGATAAAAGGGGAAGTAGCTTGCACACCGGAAACAGGAGATAAGAAGCAATACTCAGAGTACTGCTAATCTTCCCTTTTGATCAATCAAATGTCACTCGAACGAATTCACTGACGTTTTGTTTTTGGACTGTTTGAGGCTAGGACAAAGTCGACCCAGACACCACAAGGGTCACCCCGTACTCTGATTGTCCTACATAAGGGCGTTCTGAGGGCGTCACGAATGGGAGGGATCGCAGAAAAATAAAGGGTTTAAGTCACACTCACACAGTGCTGAAAATAGAGTTATTACATAGTAACACGATGGATGTCAGGGGACAGGGGAGACTACACAACATAGCATTTCACTAGATTCGGTAGTGTTATATCGAGTTCGAGTTCAGCTGTTGTTTTTTATTTTGTTTTGGTCTTTTTCCGCAAATTTTTCCTGATACGACCTCAAGGTGACTTATGAGACTCTTTGTTTTTCTGGTCCCTTCCTGTGTCACGACAAGGTGGAATTAGGCACTTGTCAATTTTATAGCATGTAGAATCAATGGTACCACCTTGAAGTTTGTTCATTTTTCTTGCGTTCTTGAATAGAAGAAGAGATACTATTATTTTCGACTGAAGAAGGTGTGAGTTTCCTGATTTCGTAGGTAAAATTATCGAGAAAAAGGGAACTAAAAATGTGAAATATCGTAGTGAAATCACGTGCTTGTCAGCTCGAAGAAAACGCCATTTTCCTGCCGGTTCTTCAATTTTTATAGATTTTTTTTTTGGGGGGGGGGGCTTTGCACCTTTTGCACTGTTCTTCTTCTTCTTCTTCTTCTTCTTCTTCTTCTTCTTCTTCTTCTTCTTCTTCTTCTTCTTCTTCTTCTTCTTCTTCTTCTTCTTCTCC
>NW_004797370.1:313140-315053 GCF_000002075.1 Aplysia californica
AAAACCCCACGAGATATCGGAAGCGAACTGATACATGAGGTATCTCGCAAACGTTTATCTATAAGGTTTTTTTTAAAAACCCTTCTCTGCAGTCGGTCTCTCTCCCCCCCTCTCTCTCTCTATCTCTCTCTCTCTCGCTCTCGTTCTTCTTCTTTTCTCTCCCAGTGTGTCTCGAAATCCTCCCCTTTACTTATTACTTGTCTCTTTCTCTCTTTCACCTCCCCATCTCTCTCCGTTCGTTTCTCCACATTCTCCCACTCTCTCCCTCATCTCTCTCCATTTCTCCACTTCCTCCATTTTTGTCTCCCATCTTTCTGTTTCTCTATATTCCCCCCCTCTCACTCCTTCCTCTTTCCGTTTCTCCGTGTCCCCCTCGGTCCAGCCCGTCTTTTTCTGTTTCTCCATACCCCCCTCCCCCCTCTCTCCTTCTTCTCTCTTTGTTTCTCCATACCTCACCACCCTCCCCACAACCACAAATTTATGAGGATTACATTTTCATACCTCCCACTGACGCGCCGCTACCTCAGAATGACAAAGTTCTTTCTATCTGCACACTACCTAGTTTTGAGAAATGTGACGTGAAAGATTTTGAGTTTCGCATCATGTCAAGCTTTTTCGAATGCAATTCTTTCAATATCTTGATAATAGTTTACTTTTACTTTTATCCGCCGCTTATATCCGTTTGATAATGACTCAGAATAATCTAACAATTTTAATAGAGCAGCAGATATAACATTAATTTGGTTTCTGACCTCATGGTCTTAGTAAGTCAAAATTTCAAAAAATGTCAGATAGAACTTTGTAATTCTGAAGTAGCGATGTATTTCCAAGCCGAGTACAAAATAATACCTGTCTTTATCGGGGTAATCCCTACGGACCAACAGAGTTACTAAAATCACCCACATGTGGGGGATATCGCCCAGGTTGCAAGCAGAGCTCGATTTCTTTAATTCTTCCTTCACTCCCCCCTCCCCACTCCTCCTTTTTCTTTCCCCTGCTCCTCATTACACGTATCGCCCCTCTCTCTCTCTTGCCTTCCCTTACAAAAAGGAGAAAAATTAATGGTTTATGTCCAGGACTCTATCCATCAGGGGAGAAACGAAGGGCCTAAAAGTTGGTCGGGTTAGAAGATTACCCCCGTCGATAAATGGCCGAAGTACTGGCCCGTATCTTCAGACTGAATTGCTACTTTGTCATTGGTTGAGTCAAATCTGTGAGTATGACGTGTAGTTGTGTCGACAGTAACGATATGCTCTCTTTACGGATTTTGGGACGTTATCCCATAGATAGAGTTGTGTTATAATATCCTAAATAGTGATTTATGACGTAATTCCGGTTCACTACTGAACGCACCATTTGACTCAATTTGCAGGGAAAAGAGCACCATTTGACTCAATTTGCAGGCAAAAGAAGGTCAAGGGGATAATGTGCCGCTCCCATTCGACTATAGTGGGAATGGTGCTTTCCCCTACAGTTTGGCGCCCAAGGTGCGCATGCTTTGCTCTGAAATGTGTACAGAGATGAAAGATCAATGAGCGACAGCCACGACCATGCACAGTCCAGGACATTGTAATTCAAGTCTGTGAGTCATGTCCAAAGAGGGAAATAGGTAGCAAACGCTGAATATTTTTGGTTCACATTCTACTTAACGTTATAGAACAAAATTGCTAAGTCGATATAGATATGTTATCTCCTCGCAGGGTTTTGTTACAAAACATGTTTTCTCCATAGATAGAAATATGAAGAAAAAAAAAGTTATTGTTTCATGGTCGGTAATGGCTGTTGAAGAAACACTGAATCGATGAATCACAAAATCGTCCATTATTTTTGTTTTGTTTTGAGACACAATATTAAACTGTCTCCATCTCTGCCTCTCTCTCTTTCTCCCTTTCTGCTTCTCGCTTTCTCCCTCT
>NW_004797370.1:317119-319083 GCF_000002075.1 Aplysia californica
CCCTCCCACCCAACTAAAAGCAGAAACACCCCACCCCCTCCCTCTAAAAAATTACCCCGGGAAAAAACCCAGATCAAAACTGAAAAGAACTCCCACCCCTCCAAAAAACACAACAAAAACAAAACAACAACAATAAAAAACAACCAAAACCCAAGGTAACGCATAAAAAAGCAGAAGATGGACTTTGGTTCTTGAGCATGAGGTGAAAATGGTCGAGTGGTTAAACTCTCACACCGTAAGGTGAAGGGTTCGAATCCCGTCAGGGGGCTCTGAATCGTGTTCTCGGGAAAGGCTCCCTACACGAATTGTCTTCCTTTCACTCAAGTTGGAGTGAGTACCCGGCTAAAGACAGAGCACAATGTTATCACTTTGTTAGTGTTATAGCGCGTGTAATTCGCAGGTTGCACTCCATGCTGCCCAGGATGCTTGGTATACATTTCTAAGTATTCTTGGGTCTGCTGGGGTAAGAATAGTTGCAAAGCGCGTGGAGCATACAATTAAGAGTGGGTATGGGCTTTAAAAATACTGTTATCATTTTTTAACTTTATTTTTGTTAGGTTCAGCGAACTTGCTTCATCTGCCTGCAGCAGCGAAGACCCATACCCTAACAGAGTTTTCAGAAACTTGCTTGTTTTAACTGATATGAGACAACATTATGGTGTGAGGGGTTGTCGGGGTGCTCTGGGTAGTTTATCACTCTCTTGTAGTACATTTAATCTTCGGCCTTTAATGACGTATAATTTGTGCTCCGAGTGCCGTAAAACTCTTGCTAAAACTGAATATTATAAAGACGAGTGTTGACCCTTCCCCCCTCCCCCTCCCCTAGCAAAAAGAGTAAGTAGTCACTGATCACGTTAAGAAAAAGAAAGTTTTCTAAACTGTAAAGCAGCAGAAGGATAAACAAAGGAACCACCCACAGTCGAAAAATTGACTCGAATTGAGTGACAGAGGGAGAAGGTTATTGCTTGACAGACTGATAAATAGATTAGATAGATAGATAGATAGATAGATAGATAGATAGATAGATAGATAGATAGATAGATAGATAGATAGATAGATAGATAGATAAATAGATAGATAGCGAAGGAAAATGCATCGTGCAGTGAATTCACAAAGAATTTCAAATCTTACGAAACTATGGAGGGACGATAATCGCTGTGTTCTGACGTCAATTGCGTCAGTTGCCTCACAGAAAAAAGATTTACAACAATGTTATAAAACAAGCTGCCCTTCACAGAACCCTGCTACCCGATGTTTCCTTGTTAGATACAGCCTTCTTGCATCGCCCAGGGCGTAACTCACCCGGCAAAAAGATGAAATGTTTTGCTTAATCAGCATGGACCCGCTCTGCCTCTTGGTCTGGCGTTTAGCATTATTGCAGGCTTTTTGCTCGGTCCTTGAAGAGCTAAAGAAGATTATAGGCAGGGTGCATTGAGACGTGAGTCGGCGCTAACGATGTCTGGCCTCATTTCTAATCACGGCGCCGTAAAGAACTAGGCACGAATCTTCCACCGGCAATTATGGCCATCGTTTTGTGTGTTGTGAGCGCGTCTTTTTCCGATAAGCTGAGATGATATTACGTTAGGCTGGAGAGTTTGGTTTCTTGTGGACGTGCGGTATTAAAATGAAATGTTCTTAAAATACGCTCAGTTAGGCCCTCTTCTTTTTCATAAAGTATAATATTATCATTCTGTTTGTTTCTCTCCCTGTTTGT
The DNA here is from genome assembly GCF_000002075.1 of Aplysia californica. Lineage (NCBI taxonomy): Eukaryota > Metazoa > Mollusca > Gastropoda > Aplysiida > Aplysiidae > Aplysia > Aplysia californica. The sequence continues at coordinate 318,834 of NW_004797370.1, forward strand.
CAGTTTCTCTCCGTCTCTATCTCTTTTTCTCTGGCTCTTTCGTTATGTCTCTCTGTCTCTGCCTTTTTTTCTCTCTCTCTCGTCTCTTCCTCTACATCGCCCACTCTCTCTCTGTCTCTCTATCTCCTCTTTCCATCCCCCTCTCCCTCTGTGTCGGTCTGTCTGTCTGTCTGCCTGCTTGTCTGTCTGTTTGTCTGTCTGTCTGTCTGTCTCTGTCTGTCTGTCTGTCTGTCTGTCTGTCTGTCTGTCT
>NW_004797370.1:321858-324252 GCF_000002075.1 Aplysia californica
CTCTCTCTCTCTCTCTCTCTCTCTCTCTCTCTCTCTCTCTCTCTCTCTCTCCCTCTCTCTCTGTGTGTGTGTCTGTCTGTCTGTCTGTGTTAGAAACATAGAGATATACAGACAGAGACATAATACATGCACTATTAGAACTAATATAAGGGGTGGGGCCTGGAGATGCCTCGATTCCATTGCCAGTACAAGTACCGTGCAGTCTTCTTTCATGTGCAGAAATTACTTCCTCGTTCGCTTCCCCTCTTGTCACGTCCACAGAAAAATGGCAATATCCTTACGTCAAAGACTTTTGAAATGTTACACAACATCCAGACAGTCACGGAACGTTCAAGGACGTTTTTGCTGTAAGCCCGTGTGCATTTTAAGGCGCTGTTCAATTGTCAGAGGACCTGGGAAACACGACTGAGCTTTAGAACCGAATACCTTTGCTTTGATGGTATTTGTCATGGTATTGATACTAGATGTTTTGCCGTGCATTTGCAGTTTACATATTATTATTGTGTGTGGCATCATTGTGAAATTTTGCGCTGGTCAAAATAATGAGATCAAGGAAACCCACAGTTTCCTCTCGTTGGATATAGTTTTTTTTCGGGGGGGGGCTCAACACCTTTTATGTCCATTTAAAAACACATTTATATGTTGTAATTTTGATGAAACTCGTTGATCGAAGGCACCATAAAAAATATGCATTTGCAGTTTCCAAGAACACTCAAGGTTTAGAAGTCGGCAAACTTTGGCGGCCATTTTCTCACTAATTTTATCTAGGAAACTAGGGCTCCTTCAATTGCAAACATCTCGACTTATATGCAGCAAAATGGACGAGCGCCTCATTCCACGTCCCACCATGACACGTAATAAGTTTGAATGATGAATGAACATAGGCTCTCAATAGGCTTGAGACTGCACGGATAGCACTTAAAAACACGTTTTTTCTTAAAAGATATCTAAAAACTTCGGTAATTAAAAAAAGATTAAAAAATAAAAATCACACTATTCACAATTACAAACTTAAAATTCTAATTCAAAATTGTTTGAAGCGCAATTTTAAAGATTTTAGGAAGCAAGTCAATATCCTATTGTGTAAAGACCTGGTAACAAAGAATATTATCAAACCCAGAGAATGGTATGTCTATTTTGAGAAAGACTTCTTGTGTCGGCTCCTTGGGATTGTAGACAACGAACACATTCTGTAATTCTTGCTCCTTTGCTTGGTTACATCGACACGATCTCCTGATATTTCTTGTTGCTGTACTCACCTTTAGCTCAGTCTGTTTTTGCTATAGGTACTTCAGACACCTGGCTTATACGTGTATAGTGGTTTTTTGTTTGTTTGTAGAATTTTTATGCGGGTGGTTGGAGGGTGCCACTGGTAGATACTACTTCTTTACTTTCACCTCTGCTGTTCCTATCTGTCTGTCCTACATTTCCTCAGCATTGAAAGACCTGTATTGTGTCGATGTGCTTCTCTTTACAAAGACAAAAAACAAAACGAACATTTATGTTTGGACGTAGCCGAAAAAAAACCCAAACTGGAAAGAACTCAACTTCATAGTGATTTCATAGAGTTTTAGTAATAAAAAATCGAGATGAAGTTCAACCTACCTTGTCTAGCACAGTACTCGATTACACCAGACGATGACGTCAAAGGTGCGCTTCCCTGGTGCAGACTCGCGTGTACAGACAGTAAGAGGTTTAGTCTTCCTTTGATGTCTGGTATTGTCGTTCTTCTGTATGGCAAACCCTAGCGCCACGTCACACTGTTTTTGGAATTTGATGCTGTTCTTTTCTTTTCATCTTGTTAAAAATAAACAGACAAAAAACCCCCCCACAAATCCCCAAACAACAACAACAACAACAACAACAACAACAACAACAACAACAACAACAACATCAACAACAACAACAACAACAACAACAACAACAACAACAACAACAATAACAACAACAACAACAACAACTTTGTGGGCGTTTGTCACTGGAGGGAGGGGGAGGGGAGGGGTATCTACTAGCCCCCTTTTTTTCTTTTTTCTTTTGTTTGACTTCCTTTCTGCCCCCCTCTAATTGCTAGCTGTATGCGTGAATTATTTGTTCATGATGAGTAGGAACCGAGCCAATCGATGAGGACAAATGAAATTTGTCTAACTAAACATTTTTTTTTTTTTACAAATATAGACAAACACAATTTCATTTGGGTGAAAATAAATTCTCTTCGGCCTTGCTTCTGGACATACTTATGTAGACAAGGTTCTCAAGTCTAGTGTAGTGTTTGTTATTCTTGATATGCTTTAATGTATAGATATAGGATTCTGAATTTGATAACTAGCTAGAACAAAAAGTTATAAGCAGGTGCTTTAATCCTAGTCGACACAATTTAGATCACTCAGGGGTGGG
>NW_004797370.1:324677-326524 GCF_000002075.1 Aplysia californica
TCTCCACTTTCTGCCCCCACCCCCTCACCTCCTTTGCCCCTTCCTCTGGGCTCCTGATTCTTACTGCAGCCTTTCTACAGCTACTCCTTGGCTTCTTCTTACTGCTGTCTTTCAGCCATACCCCTGATCTTCTTGTAGGAAAGATCTACACCTAGCCTTCTCGGACAAGGGCGAAACATCTCGGAGGGCCTGTGTGCAAGTTGCGCACGTTAAAGATCCCTTGGTGGTCTAAAATCGATAAAAGTAAGCTTCGGCCGCCACCAGGGAAAAATTCAAAATTTCCTACCAACTGAAAATATTAGGTGTGTCCCGCGCGCTCATATGACCTTATGCAATTGCGAGCGCGTAAAACACTTTACAAAAACCCCCCAAAAAAACATAACCCCTCCTCTGGGCTCCTGACTTTTTCTGCAGCCTTTCTACTGCTTCTCCCTGGCTCCTCCTTACTGCTGTCTTTCAGCCACACCCCTGATCTTAAGGCAGATAATAAGATCTACACCTAGCCTTCTCGGACAAGGGCGAAAAATCTCGGAGGTCCCGCGTGCAAGCTGTGCACGTTAAAGATCCTTCAGTGGCCCAAAACCGATATGAGTAGGCGTCGGCCGTTTCCAGCAAATCTGATAGCATTCTGAAAAGAATCTCAATTTCCTGGGAAGCATTCAGTGCAAGCTGCCATTTATAGGCATTACCATTAACATTACCATACTGACAAGATCTTTCGCTGTCTATAGCTGGATACCCATTCCCACCTGGGTGAAGTGAAGGAAATTCGTGTAAAGTGCCTTTCCCAGGGACACAACGTCGGGCCCGCGGCTCGAACCCCTGAGTCCGGGAGCCTAATCAGTCAATCATTTTTCGCCGTCAGTTGTTGGCTTCTATGAAAGCAACCATGGATCATGTTTTACCCATCCAGTGCTGTCTCACATGTCCAAGTTTGAAACTTCAAGATGTTACTTCCGAGTCATTGACATTTCTTCGTTTTGTGCCCTCTTTTCCTTTTCCTTTCACTTGTCGTGAATAAAACAAAATTATGAGCTTTTAGTTTGTCTTAACATTGCTTGTATTGTCGACGATGGCTTTACTGTGCAACTCAGAAATGTCTTGATCGTGACTAGCCACTTTTCTTCCAAAATAGCCTTAGATTATGGACCAATCATTTCAAATTAATCATTTCTAAAGGTGAACTGTTCATGTCTTTGGATGTCGTTAATCATGCATATTATTGCTCGTGAACGTATTTGATGAGTAGTAAAATCCTAATAGTTGCATGATCAGATCTGAAGATGCTTTATGTCATAAAATAAATATTATTGTTCTCGGTCTTATTTCTTGAGTAATAACCCGATTGTTATCTCAAAGCCAACATTTGTTTTAGTTCTAAACGAGGAAAGGAGACGTGGGCGAAACGCAGAGGTTGATGTATTCCCTAATTGAGGTACACGAATTAAGCATTAAAGTGACATTTGCTGTGAACTAGTTTAGAGCCAATTACAAACATACGTTTCTCGTTTGTCTTCGGCTTTGAACTTTGGTTTAATGACGTAATTTGATGATATTTTTTTGTTTACTCTGTACAAGTCTTCGCGCTAACAAATTATCCTTTAAAAAAAGGTTTTGAGACGTTTAGCAGGAAGCAAAAAAGATGGAGAGTAGGCAAAAAGAGATACAAGAGAAAAACCGGAACAGTGAAATGCGTATTGAAACAAAAATGAATGCAAAAGAAAAGAGGAAAGTAAAGAGAGAAAGGGATAGAGAGAGAGAAAAAGTGTGTGTGTGAGAGAGAGAGAGAGAGAGAGCAAGAGAAAGAGAGAAGGAGAAAGAGGGAGGGAGGGAGGGAGGGAGGAAGA
>NW_004797370.1:326624-328401 GCF_000002075.1 Aplysia californica
GAGAGAGAGAGAGAGAGAGAGAGAGAGAAAAGTCTGAGAAGTGCTGATGTGATGCCATGTGTGTTATAATATATTTTGCGTTCCAGAAGCTGATAAAAATACACTGTCATTTTGCCTAAAGAAGCGGAGTAAAGTAATTGTTATCCTGATTTGACCGAGACTCCCAATAAAACGACTAGTTTGTTTATTTGTTAAAAACAAGAAATATTTCCAACAAAAATAGTAAATAGACTGGCGCCTGTCGTGTAGCTGTCAAGTGCTGTGCCGTAGCACGCAAAAGACCCGAATTTGATTCTCGTGAGGTAGGGATACTTATCGAGTATCTCGGTCTTTCTAATGGTACACATTGCATCCCTCTAAATCTGGGTTGGCCTGACAGGCGGGGTCCAAGCCCGCCTCCTAATAAATGATCTAAACTGTGTCAAATGGGGCGTAAATTACATACACTGTAAACTACAATTTTGTTCAGCTACGACAAACCATCATTGTTAGCTACCGAACCAGATCCCTCCTCTACACTACTCAAATACAGTCAAAACTGTCTAAGACTTCCACCCTTGGTCAAGAAAAGACGTAGCCGTTTTAAACAGGTGGACATCTTCTAAAGTGTTACAATAATGTAAAATATAAGCAAGGGAGGATATGGGAAGTGACTGTTTGTACAGGTGATTGTTTTATACAGGTTGCCGTTAGAGCAGGTTCGAAAAAAGCCAGCCCTGCCTTTCGGGTAGTTTGTACCACCGGTACTTTTTGCCCTCTTGCCCGTGGTGCGAATTACCCTACCAGGACCACACGAAAAGAAAAGTGCCTCCCTTTCCAGCCATGCTGTAAGTCTCATCAAGTCCGGAATTATATTAGAAAGGAAGAGACTGGTTGGCATTCTATGGCTGGTCCAGCTTGATATCTCTACTCATTAATCGAATAAACGCTCCCTACCCAGGTCAACAATAGAGAAAGTTAAAGAAAAGTTAAACAAATAAATAAAAACTGCCACCCCCCCTCCAAAAAAAGAAAACAACCCCCCCCACCCACCAAATAACCAACAACCCAACCCCCCCCCCCTCAAAAAAAGGAGAAAAAAACATTTAAAGAAACACAACCCCCTCCCCCCAACAACTTATCGTTCGGTGTTTTGAGACACAGCCGTTCCGATAGCATGGGCAAATAGACTATTTTGCGTTAGCATCAATATTATGTTAGGTTTGCTCGTGGTTGTCAGCATTATAAAATGCGAGAACTGCTGGTAGTATGAATTACCCTCCTGTTCTTATTAACCCCCTGTATCTCACATAAAAAGAAATAAAATAAAAGGTATTCCTGAATGCGCATTTCTTCAACAACCCAGATTATGTAAGAGGTTAAAGTCGAGTGGGGAAAAATGCTGAGCTTCTCAAACAGGCTATTTTCCAAAGTAGTATCTTTTTTTTTAGAACTGTCGGTTCACTATTTGAGTCTTAATTCTCTTTTTCCTTTTAGTTCTTAGAGCAGTTCTCTGTTCAACCTCAATTTGCGAGTCAGGCCAGAATTATGTGCTGCCGAAACAAAGTATTGGAGGTTTTAACATAATTACCTCCGCCTGAACCCTCTCTGGCGACAGTGCGATCTTCCAGATGGCGCGGTGCAGAAATCAGGGAGCACACGGAAACTGTAGTATATTGTCGGCAAGCTATGCAACTGTTCGAAGCCCAGAAAGCAACAGTTCTTCGGCGAGAGATTACACCACCTACCCACTCCACCCCAACAAACAAATAAAATAACACACCAACCCACCCATCCC
>NW_004797370.1:328501-331269 GCF_000002075.1 Aplysia californica
CTCACCTTTATTGTTTACCTTCTATCATTTGCAATTTGTTAGCTATAAGATGAGCCACTTGCAGTCAACTTCTTCTATTCTTTTATTTACCTGTACGACTCACCTTTATTGTTTACCTTCTATCATTTGCAATTTGTTAGCTATAAGATGAGCCACTTGCAGTCAACTTCTTCTATTCTTTTATTTACCTGTACGACTCACCTTTATTGTTTACCTTCTATCATTTGCAATTTGTTAGCTATAGGATGAACCACTTGCGGTCAGGTTCTTTTTTATATTTTTAATTGACCCACTTTTCTGGCTCAGTGCGTTGACGAGGGTATCCATGGTAGCTCTAAGCGCTGTCTGGTATTTGTTGTGCCATCTACGTCAGATTTGGAAGCGGCAAGCTGTGATACAGAATTCATTTGGAATTTGCGGCTTCAAGTAATATGACTTCACGTGCAAATAAAAAAAAAAAGATAATTAAAGCAGCTAAAAATTGATTCATTTTCGGACCAAAGCATATGGTATAAAAAAAGTAAAGTGCTTGGCGTGGAGCATGATTTGAAACGATAGTATTTAAACTTTAGTGAAACATAATTTTCCTATTTGACTATTGATTGTCAATGGTGAACTTGAAGCCATGTATCAAGGTCACACAATGGTTTTCATTGGTCGAACCAGCGTATGGATAAATTTAATTATTAAGAAATGAGGCAACCTTTATGTGTAGAAAGAAGGAATCTCCCCAACCGAAAGAGAATTGAACGATAGGTTGAAACATCTAAACAGAATAATGATATGCAGTTTGATCATACAGATTCGTTTACAACGAATCTGTATGACTACTGGCTGCGTGTGATAGAGACTTAGCAAATTTTTGAGGGCGTTTCTGTTCTTAGGCTTAGTTCACATCAAGGCGATGACCTTCCAGTGGCTCCTTTCCCCCCTCCCACCCCCCTTCACCCCCCAGGGTTACAGCGCCATGTAATTAGCCTCTTTTCTTTCTCTCTCTGCGAGCCTAGGTCGCATCAATGAAATGAGCCATTCCCCGCCCTTTTTCTCCCAAAGCCCATGTCTTTAACTAAGAAAGAAGCCTCTCTTTCATGACTTTGTGCATATTATGGCAGTCATAAATATCATAACCAATTAAGAAGCTTCTCCTCCTTTTCTGTCAACAGGTCAAAGTTCAAAAGCCAAGGTTATGATTATGACAATGTAATGAGCTTTCCTTTTATTTTTAACTGCTCCACTGCTGAGTAAACGTATGTTCTTTCCTGTATTCTTCAAAAGTCGTCCACTCATATTGTTTCGTCAGGTTTACAGAGGAAGTGTCAAAGGCTATAGCGTCACTATTCTAAAGTCTTCTTATTCTTAAATTAGGAAGCAATATATTATGTGTTACGACGCAGTAGAATAAGACACTCGTCGTTTGGGGGGCATATTATGAAGTTATTGGTATTATCTTAATATACCCATCTGTCTTGAACAACAGTCGAGATATTTGTGATTGAAGGCGGTGAGGATCGACTGGTGTCAGGGGTAAAACTAGCGAGTAAATGGCACCAAAGTGTTGTGACTTTAAAACCTTCAGTGTCCTTGAAAACTTGAAATTCACTTTTTGTGTCTTTGATTAACGTTTGTTAGTAAAATCCATGCACAAATGTGTTTTTAAATGGACATAAAAGGTGTTGAGTAAAAAAAAATAATTCTAAAACTGAAATTGCCCGACGCTCAGAAAAATCCCAGTTTCTTTGATTTCGTTAATTTGACGAGCACCTAATCTCGCAACGCGATGCCTCGTAGCATTGTGTTTAAACCTCTCTTAAATAAACATAAAATTGATATTGTCTGTACAAAAGCAGGTGAAAACATCACAGCAATGAAGAGGTTAAAACATTGGTCAGTGTCTCACCAGTGCTGATCCTCTTTTTCTCCCCCCCCCTTCCCCATTTCCCCCCTCGTCCAGGTCAAGGCAGCACGTTCGTGTTGCAGAACTACAGAACGATCGAGCTGCGTCTTCTGAGCAAGGACTCGTGTCGCAGTGTGTCGTCATACACCTCTACGGACACGTCCATGTCTGGCTCCATCACACCGCCCAAGGGAACTGTGTCCAGATCTGGTGAGTTGTTTGTGTGTGTGTGTGTGTGTGTGTGTGTGTGCCCCCACACAAAATACAACAACAAAGCAACAACCAGCACACAAAAACAACTAACAAGAACAACAAACTGTTTCATGCTTTAAAAAATTATACCTAAATTTGAGCACTCCTATGACCTTATGTAGTTGCGAACGCCTTTAAGCTTTTGTCCAAACGTTCTTCTTTTCCCACTACATTTTAAAAATACATTGTATTTCTCAACCAGATGCAATCGATACCAAAGATTGAGGGACTGCAATTGAAAAAGAATTATGCTAATTCTGGGCTTAGCATTTATGAACAACTCTCCAACGATAGCTTCATTAGTGAGAAACATAATACAAATATCTTGTCTAAACTGTTTTCTCTTTAACTTCTATAACTTACAGTTTGTTATTTGTTGGATGAGCCACTTGCAGTCAACTTCTTCTATTCTTTTATTTACCTGTACGACTCACCTTTATTGTTTACCTTCTATCATTTGCAATTTGTTAGCTATAAGATGAGCCACTTGCAGTCAACTTCTTCTATTCTTTTATTTACCTGTACGACTCACCTTTATTGTTTACCTTCTATCATTTGCAATTTGTTAGCTATAAGATGAGCCACTTGCAGTCAACTTCTTCTATTCTTTTATTTACCTGTA
>NW_004797370.1:332796-334596 GCF_000002075.1 Aplysia californica
CTCTCTCTCTCTCTCTCTCTCTTTCTCTCTCTCTCATTTCTTGTTCTCTTCCATTTTCCTCCTTTCTATCTTTTAATTGTCTGCTCTGTTTCTTTCTTTTTTCTTTTTTCCTTCTTCTTTTTCTTCCTTTTGAAAAGGAAACCAAAAAAAATGTTTATCGATAGCCTACTGATTCAGTTTTATCGCATACAGATATATTCAAAATTATATGTAGGAGATGGCTGGCTTTCCCTGGGATGTGTAAGCCCATGGGGTCAGTTATAGCGGTCCTCTCGAGAGAGTTTTCGTGTGATAAGGCCCCATTCAGTTAGAGAGACACATTGACTCTCCAATCAACAACACTAGGACAACGTTGGGGCTGACTGTGATAAGCAGACTGTGGTAAATAAAGATGCATTAACAATACATGAATTAGATTGAACCAGACGACGATGTTCCGTTTTTATCTGTCTGCCGTCTATCTCCAAATTGATCTAAATCGTGTCAATTCGATTGAGTGGTAAAACATTAACAAAAAAAATTAGATCACTTTACCTTTTTTAGATAGTTTTTGTAGATGGTTTTACTTCCAATTGACAAAATTTAGATAATTTAGAAGGCGAGCTTCGACCACGATCTAACGATTAAAGTTCTCCCCACTTAGGAATCGAACTCGCGTCTCCTGTGTGCAACGGCGAAGCGAGTAAGCACTACACCACAAACGCTGACGGATAGTAAATCCCTCGTAAGCTTATACAAATTCTGCTGTGACGCAACCTTTTGCGACAAAGGGAATGATACGTGAACGAATGAAAGAACGGATATATACAAAAGAGAGTACCATAAACTTGTATTGATATCCTAGATGGTACACTTTCGCTGTGTAACGCACCATTTGAGCCAAATGAGGTGCGACGAGGAAGGATGCCGCGCGCACTAGACTATAGCGAGACTAGTGTTTTACCCTTCATTTGGGCGTAAGGGCATGGCCCTAGGAGGTGCTCACATCTTGCAGCGAAGGTTTAGTTAAATAGATAATGAAGAGCGACGGCCATGACAGTGCGCAGTCTAGAAGTACATATCTGTGCCAAAACCAAACACTGCTCTATATAATGTAATAAAACCACTACGTCTTCCCTCAGACTCTACCAAGGTCTCCGTAATGTTACTATCTACTCGCTTTTTTCCTTGCGGTGCCTGTGGTGTAGTGTTTAGGTGCTTCTGTGTCGTACACAGAAGACTCGAGTTCGATTCCCGTGTGAGTGAAAATTTTCATCAAAGACTATCAGTCAAGGTCGTTTTAATTGAGACGTCGTATTCCTCTCAGCCCGGGTTAGCCCTTACAGGCAGAGTCGAAGCTCGCCTCCTAAATGATCTGAGTTGTGTCAATGGGGGGTGTTAAACATCTACATTAAAAAACAATATCACTCTTTCCTGAGCCCACTCCAAAAACAAAACAAACAAACGAACCAACCCCCCCCCCCAAACAAAACAACAATCAAACAACAAACAAAATGCGGGAATTGTTTTTGAAAAACGATAATCAAATGGCCCAGACCAATCTTACTAGAACCTAACTAGAAGAGGGGTTTTCTTATTTAGTTTCATTCATTCTGCTTCCATGAAAGATGAGATTTTTCCCAATCTTTGGGTGAATGCTGTCTAGAGAGACGTTCTTTCTAGATGTCCCTGAAAGACGACAAAGCCATCACTGGACCAGCGGGTACCTGCTGAACCTTCGTCTTTTACAGGTCACGTTCGAGAAATCCAAAGAAACGTCTAGAAAGAAAACGCACTCCCAAATAAGAAATATAGTAAGCC
>NW_004797370.1:334855-337022 GCF_000002075.1 Aplysia californica
AATCCCCCTCGTCTACCCCTCCCTTATTAAAACAATCATGTACACTGCATCTTAAGATCTTAAAAATAAAGCAGAGAGTGCAAGACACGTCTTCAGAATAAATAAAGAAATTCACAATGAAGCATACCTTGGCCACAAACTACATAAATTTATAACAATAATTCCTTCATTTGCATACTCCAAAGCCTGGCAACAAACAGAAAATGTCCAAGGGTGTGCAGGGCCTTAAGGAGGCGAAAAACTGTGAGATATCCAATTTTTAATATGTTTTTAGGCACCCCTTTGGGACATGTAGATTATAATATTTCTCCAGCCAAACAGAGAAAAAGACAACTGCAGAGAAACTGTCTTTCTGTTTGTGACTGCTGATACTATAGTCTATTACTACGTTATCCTTTATGTGTACTCATTTCAACGTATTGGTTTTTTTTTTTTTTTTTCAATTTTTTTGTCAAGTTTAAAAAATATGTTTATTGTTTTTTAATTATTTTTTAAATCCTATTTTTTCTGTTTTGTAATGTAGGAACCATGACCACCCCGCCAACCGGTCGCAAGTCCCGTCGATCCGTTCAGAACCGGATCCGGCACAGCAACCCGCAGAAGATCCGGCAGAACAAGATGCGAGTTATCCGGATGTTGTTCGTGGTGGTACTCGAGTTCTTCATCTGCTGGACGCCCGTCTACGTGTTGTCCACCTGGATTGTGTTCCATGTAGAGAGTGCCTACCAGGTGAGACACCACACATTTTACGCCTCTTGCGACAAATTTTTAGCAATGTTAGGGGCGAGGTTCCGAGCTAGGATTCAAACGTTTCACCAGTTATGGAGTTAGCTAGCAAGCTAGCCAGATAGATAGATAGATAGATGAATGGATGGGTGGATGGATAGATAGATAGATAGATAGATAGATAGATAGATAGATAGATAGATAGATAGATAGATAGATAGATAGATAGATAATACACACGCAAACAAACAGACAGAGAGAGGGACAAGGAAGAGACAGAGGAACACACACACACACACACACACACACTCACACAAACACACACACACACACACAAACACACACAAACACACACACACACACACACACACACACACAGAAGCGACTGTGGGTTGTTTAACTGAGATAATTAAATAATATGTATAATTAAGGATCCCACAAACAAAACTTTGATCGAGAGTAGTGCTTCTTTGACCATGACTATCTCTACTATCAGGGTCAACCAGGCTGCGCGACGGGCGAAAAACGTCACAAATGGGCAGGTCCTAACACTCCGATGTTATGAGGAAAAAATCCCCAACAACCTGGGTTTTTTTAAAATGTAGGGCTCCTTGTCAGAACACACCCTCTATCCATTTACCAACCACCTCCCGAAGAAGGCGGGAAAAAATTCTTCTCTAGAAACAAAAGTATGAAAGAAACACTATTTCATCGTACTAAACATCGAGGGATACAATGCATTTTGAGAAGAAAAAAAGAGAATAATATTCCCTTGACAATTTTTTATCATATTATCGAGTGGACGGGGTTTTTCCGAAAAATCCCATGTTAGGCGTTTATTATTACGTTTTGCAATGGAACGTTTTACATAACAAATCGACACGGTGGCACCTGGCCTTGAAAAAACAAAATCGATCTCAACTGATACCGAACAAGATACGGGTTTTACTAATTTGTCTGAAGGATTATTATTGGCTGTCAAAAGTTAGTTTTTGAGACTTTAATATTAGGACTATTTTTTCTGACATCTTTTTGTGGATTTCGTCAGACATTAATGATGTTTAAAGCTTCATAGGATTTGACAGACAGTGGGAAAAGGTTATCTGTGGCTGTACTTTAACTTTAAGAGAAAGGAACACATTGTGTAGTATTTGTGTGTTATTGTTTGTGTATATGCGTGTCTTTGTTTTGTTTGTTTGTTTGTTTGTTTGTTTGATTGTGTGTGTATGTATGTATGTATGTATGTATGTATGTGTGTGTGTGTGTGTGTGTGTGTGTGTGTGTGTGTGTGTGTGTGTGTGTGTGTGTGTGTTCTTGCTTAGTTAATAAAAGAAATAGACAGAGGGACAGAAAGTTAGAAAGAGACAAAGATACAGAGAGAGACAGGCAGGCAGACAAACATACAGACAGCGAGACAATGATAAAGAGAGAGAAAGAGAGA
>NW_004797370.1:339162-344675 GCF_000002075.1 Aplysia californica
GTGCACGTGTGTGTATGTGAGTGTGTGTGTGTGTGTGTGTGTGTGTGTGTGTGTGTGAGTGTGTGTGTGTTTGTGTGTTTTTGTGTGTGTGTTTTATTGTGTGTGTATGTGTGCGTAACGTGTGTGTTTGAGTGTCAGTATGTTTGTGTTCCTGTTGTAACCCCATTAGTGCGGCATTAGTCTCTCTGCTAGGATGTCGTATCCCTCTCAGACAAAGTTGACCCTGGCAGGCAGGGTCGAAGCCCGCTTCCTGAACATTCTAAATTCCATCAATAAGGGCAGAAAGCACCGACATCTTTAACAGAAATATTGTATTTCTATCTTTTAGGTTGATTTGTTTATTCGTTATCCGTTGTGTATTCATTTTTCATTATTGTATCTATTTATTTTTATTATTTATGTATGGTAAATCCTTATTGGGTTTTTTAAAAACTTTTGTTTATTCGTTTATTTAGTTATGTATTTTTATCCATTGACTGAACTAGTTGTGGTAGTGTCGTTTATTTAGTTCTGTTTGTTTTTTTACTGAATCATATGTGCATGTATCAATTACGTAGTTATGCGTATTGACGTAACTATTAAAATATGTGCTTGTTTCCGATGTATTTTTATATATTTATTGAACTATTTGTACTTGTGTCTTTTATGTAGTTACGTATGTTTATCATTGACTTAACTATTTGTGCTTGCACCTTAATTAGGTATATAATTTTGTAATTCATTGATGGGCCTATTTATGTTTGCATTGTTTACTTAGTTTTACGTACCGTTATAATTTTTTGAACTATTCAAATTTCTGTTCGTATCGTTTATTTATTTATGTATTTCTTATTTATTGACTGAATTATTTGTGGTACATCTAGTATAATTTACTTAGTTATGTATATTTATAGTTCATTAACTAAACTATTAGGGTGTCTATCATTTATTTATTTATGTATTTCCTATTCATAGACTGAACTATTTTGTGCTAGTGTCATTTACTTAGTTATGTATTTTTAAAAACGCCTATTTACTGAGCTATCTGAGCTAGTACCATTAATTATCTAGTTTTATATTGTCATAATTAATTGACTAACTTTCTGCGCGTGTCTTCCAGTGTCGCGGTCCGCCTCAGACAATCCGAGAGCGGCGTATGCAGCAGCTCCAGCACAAGAGGAACGCCCAGACGGCAGACAACAACCGACGTAGCACGGCTGTCTCACGGCTCAGTGAACGCTTTAACCCTCTGGCCTCCACCACCACTATCTCTATACCTGAGGAGTCCATCAGGCTCAGGAATCCGGGCGTTGACCGTTGTAGGAAAATGGCGTCCACGGCGGAAGAGGATACCACCAGCGCTTCCGACTGATGCTCTAGTTCCTCCTAGTTCAGGTTCCCGGGTTTGGGTTTTGGTTTGCTTTCTGTTTGGAGATAAGAAATACATACATAATGTTTCGAGTACATAGGTAGCTTGAGATTTTACTTAAAATGTCATACCGGTTATGAGCATTTCATTAATAAATAATGACATTACCTTTTATAGGATTTGATATTGGAAGGGAAAGCGAAAGAGAGAGAGAGAGAGAGAGAGAGAGAGAGAGAGAGAGAGAGAGAGAGAGAGAGAGAGGGAGAGAGAGAGAAAGAGAGAGAGAGAGAGAGGGGGGAGATAAAAGATGGAGAGATAATTATAAAGAGGGGAGAAAGAGACAATGAGTGAAAGACAGTGACAGAGAAGCAGAGGCAGTGGCAAAGAGGGAGAGAGATAGAAAGATGGGTAATCAAAGGAAACATTGTTGAAAAAAAAATGACAAAAAAACAAAACAAACTCAAAGCAAGCAGTGGCAGCAAAGGAAACATTGGGGGAAAAAAAGAAAGAATGAAAAAAGAAAGAAAGATCAAAAGAAAGAAAGAAAAGAGGAACAAAGGAAATGCGAGGTTCTGAAACGCCTGAAGTTCAGAAAAGAAACAACAAAGGGCTCGAAATAAGAAAAAGAAGTGACTACATTTGTGGCACGAGATTGGTTTAAAAACTAACAAACAAACTAACAAAACCCCAAAACAAACAACATAAAGGAAATTCTGTATTTCCTCTACAGACGTAGATGATAAAGGGATGTTTTTTCTTGCAGTTGAAATGCGCCATCTTGTTTGTCATTTGTTGTGTATATTATATTCATTTATTGTTGTTGTCATCCTCTTGGTGCGAAAGACGTCACCTCACTTCAAAATTCATTGTATTTCCAATGCATGGATTTTTCAAAACAATTTTTCACTTCTTGGAGCCGAGCGCATGTTGCTACATTAGAATTACAAAGTTCTATATCTGACATTTTTAGCCGTTTTGAATTACTAAGATCATTATGTCAGAAACCAAATATTATGTTCTCTTTTTTAAATAAGACTTGTAAGATTAATTGAAGTTGTTACAAAGATATTCAAAGAATTGTATTCGAAAAAGCTTGACTCGTTGTGAAACTAAAATTTTTTGAACGTCAAATTTCTCAAACTAGGTAATGAGCAGATAGAACTTTGTAATTCTGAGGTAGCGATTTGACAACGAGCTATTTTTTACCACACACTGAGTGCACGCCTCAGCTGAAGGTATCTGGTTCTTATTATGTTTTTGTAAGGTCGCTTTTAATACTATAGGTCACATAAGGGGCGGTGCCTCCAAATTTTAAGTCCATCTCCGATTGAATCAAGCAAGGCAGTTAGAGAAGCGCCTTTAACAATGTGGGTGTTTCACGCCCCCATTGACACAGCCTAGGTCATTTAAGAATAAGAGGCGGACTTTGACTCTGTCTACAGCAACGTCCCAGCAAAAAGACCTATACCTGTACATTCGATAAAAACTTGAATTGAAGTTGGGTCTCCTTCGTGCGATGACGAAACGCTTAGCCGTAATTACAGACTGATTATATCAAATGACAAGTTGGCATCATTGATATGACCATAAATAGAAATATTTTTCTTGTGTATATTCCTACTATGGGAGACTTCATGATGATACGGTACTTGCCTTATCTCATTGTCTGTACATTTGTGGATGTCAGTCCTCACAGCCTGTTGGCAAAATGTTGTTTTATGATGTTCTTAAACGCTGTGTCGATATTGTCCGCCTTTACCTATTTTTATGGGGTTGAAAAGGGTGGGGGGAGGATCATGTCTGAGATTAATTTGTTGACACTGATTATGAACAAGTACCGCTGAACGCTTTAGTATAATGCGGGTTTCATACTCAAAACGAAGAAATGGTGATTGTTAAAAAGAAAAAAGAAAAAGAAAAACTGTATTTATCAAAAATCATGCTAACTCAACACTTTTTCATTAGTATCGACCTTCACTTAAAACAGAAATGACGACATAAGAAAAATGAGCTCGGCCGACCCCCCCACCCCCCACCCCACCCCCAAACCTCCCTCTCTCCCTCCCGGCGCATGTCCTCAAAACGTCTATATTTCAGTGGGCGGAAAGGTTGGGGAGGGGGGGGGGGTGAAGTCGTTCTCTGCCCTTTCCGAACTGTCTTAAGTTCTTCGAAAGGATAATAAAACAGGCATGTCAGAAGAGAGGATGAAAATAAACGAAACGCTTTGTCAAATGAAAACTCCAGTGGAAAAAACCCAGATAAGTCTCAGTTTGAGAAAGAAGGGAAAATTTTGAAATTCGAAGTTCTCATCCCCTTGTAAGTATAGCGTTTCTTTTACATTACGCAAGCACAGGACTTAGGTAGGTTACCTGTGGGATCATTAGTTCGGGGCGAAGAAAGTTCAATTTTTATAGAATACGACAAGGGGAAAACTAATTTTTTAAATTGTGACTTTTTAAATTTTTTACTAAGGAGTCTCCAGATGTTGGATGGTTAAATGTGTCAGTTGCATACAAAATAAAAGCAATGTGGGCTAGAGAGAGTATAATATTGGTTATAATGAATGCATTTTGTGTTCCTTAATAGTTTTATGTTTGATAAACTACGGGTGCTTATACCTGTTATTACTTCAGCGTTCATATGTCGGTATATCACAATTAATGTTCTTGGCAATGTATTCTAACCCTGTCTCTTGTTTACCTTTCATGATTAAATTCCTGCAATATGTGGAAATGACAGTGGCGTTGACTTGATGGCGTTATGGGTCATATTGTAGTGGGCAGTTTTCAAGTGTTCTAATATTGTCAATCTCATTTCATTTTCGAGTTCGAATGTGAGAGAAACAAAAATTAAGCAGTTTGAAGTACTACTGTGATCACATTTGTCTACAGTCTAACGGTTATGGGCTCTTTGCCTCTGCAAACAGAAGACGTGAGAGTCATTCCCGAGTAGGGAAGTTAATTTATCGAGTATCTCTGTCTGTCTGCTGGCACGTTGTGTCCCTCTCGGTCTGGGCTGTACTCTACAGGCAAAGTCAGAGCAGCTCTTCTTGTGAATGCTTAAGCGTGTGTTCATAGCTGTGCAAAACATTTACAATCGATCTATGATCCAACGATTTAAGCCAACCTTTTGTCCAAAGCTCAAAATACCCTTACAAATTGGATCATCATCATCACGGCCTTTCTCACCCTGAATCAGGGTAGGAGCTACGAGCACACACTTTCCACTTTTCTCTATCCTGGGATAGCCTCTTGATATTATTTTACCATTATATCTTCCCGCTTTTCTGTATTATCTTTCTCTGTGAATCTTCTCCTGGTTCCACGAGGGCCTGCCCCTGATCTCTTACCCTGTGGATGATTACAGTTTGAATGCACCCTTTGGAATCTATAAGCTAGCGAACTGCAAGGCGATAACTCGACTTTCTGGGGTTGTTTCACATGTTTTTTTCTTTTTCCTTTTTGCCTGGGAAAACGAACAGCTTTACACACAACATCGTGTGACAAATAGTAGCTTTCCGATATGTTGGCCACGATTTTCATCAAAAACATACAATTGTCACTTTGCAAATCAAACACGTTTGAATTTGGTGGATCCAGGAGGACTGGGTCAAAATCAAAGCTTTTGCCCCTCAGAGGAGGAAAGTCGGGTCCTCTAAAGGAAGAAACCCCGTCAAGTTGTGTTTTGACGAACATTACTGCAGCAAGAACGTGCCCCCCCCCCCTTTTTTTTCCCAACGCACACACCAAAAAATAAATAAGTCAATAAAGAAATGAAATAAAGTAATACAATAAAAATCAAGTTCCAATATTTTAAAATTCGAATTGTATTCGCTAAAAGTTTCGAGGACTCCCAGCGTAATTGGATTCAACCTTCAACTCCTCTGCAGTGTAGTTGTAAAAATTGATAAAAACCCTAAAACGTAGGTTTATTTTTGATCGATCGTTTTACTTATTCGTGAAATTTCAATCGATGAAGTCATTTCGTCTCGATGTGGTCCCTGATTTGGAAAAGACAAAAGTCGACATCATCATGAGCCTCGTCTTTTCCTAATCTACAGTAGCCCTCTCAGTCTATCTGTCTGTCTGTCACGATGTCTGTCTGACTAACTATCTACTTTTCTACTCTTCTCTCTCTCTCTCTCTCTCTCTCTCTCTCTCTCTCT
>NW_004797370.1:346407-347259 GCF_000002075.1 Aplysia californica
AAGAAGAAGAAGAAGAAGAAGAAGAAGAAGAAGAAGAAGAAGAAGAAGAAGAACAACAACAACAACAACAACAAGAAGAAAAACAAGAAGAAGAAGAACGAATCAGGTTTTACTATAAGAAATGACCTTGAGCAGAAATCACTGGGCAAGAGACAAGAGAGCCGACAACGCCATTCCAGAACTGAGTTATCTCCTCTACCCACGCTGACGACGTAATGACTGCACTCACCGATTATCCCCCCTTGGTCGTAATGATCTCTCTTTGACTCTGCCATTTGTCCGCCTTTTTGGGGGTTCTTGGGTCGAGCGGTGGAGTTTAAACTGTTTGTTTCCCTTGCAGAAATGTCTCTTGGGAGGAACAGGAGCGAGGCGAACACTTCGCCTTAATGGTAGGCCAAGGCAGATATTGATCCTGGTATAGATACTTTGTTTTTTGGTCATATTTCTGCAGCTCACAGATTAAGTTAAGAACGCTGGATTAAAAAGATACCTCCAATAGGCTTGGGGGTGCGCTGGTATAGATAAGTAGATAATAATATTTCATTTTCGTCTGTACGCGCGCAAAAAAAAAATTGTAGCTCCTTAATTAATTTACTTATGCCCACAAAACTACTGCAGGCCAGCGACCAAACAATATATAATTTTTTTTTAATAGCTGTTTCCATTTTTGCTTGGTTTACTTCTGTTCCAGGTGCTCCAGGGCGAAGACATTTAAGTTTCTTTGTTGTTGTTGTTTCTTTTAAATTTGAATCTTATTTTCAGGAGTGAGTGAGAGAGAGAAAGATAGAGAGCGAGAAGGCACACAGGCACACACAGTGAAACAGAGAGAGAGAGAGAGAGAGAGAGAGAGAG
>NW_004797370.1:349074-350748 GCF_000002075.1 Aplysia californica
AGAGAGAGAGAGAGGCTGACCTATAGTAAATGTCGGTGGGCCCAGGGCGGGGTATCAGGGCAGTATCCTGGTCATTAAACCATCCGTTAATTCTGTCTCCCTGACCAGAACCAGAGGCCAGATGACTGGCAGCCGATGACGTCTCCTAGTAATACGTCGGTTAGCGAGGGATGGGTTTGAGGCTTGTTGTATCCTCGTGTCTTCTATCTCTGTGTCTTGTGCTTCAAAGGTCAGATGACCAAGAAGCCAAGTGACCTTAGAACAGAGGATGGCAGGCGGGCGGGAATGTTGTGATCAGGGATTCGCCTCTCTCACCCTGTGGCAGAAGATAATATAGCTTAGAGGATGTCGGCAGGTTTTGTGGAAAACAGACCCAGAAGGTTGTGTCAACGTTATTCAGAATGTAAATTCCAGAGCAGACAGAACTTTCTTTTTCTTTTTTTAGCTTCTGGGATCTGTGTTGGTGAAGGGGGTAATGTGCGTCGTAGGCTTGAAAATTGGACGCTATTTGGTTAACTTTTCAAAATGTCATTGCTGTTGTTGCAGTTATTGTTATTGCTACTGTTTTTTTTGTCAATGCTGCTGCTGTGCTACTATTGTTGTTGTTGTTGTCGTTGTTGTTATTTTTAGATACTATTTAAGATAACGTATTGAAATCAGATGAATCTGCATACTGTTAGCTCAGCTGGTATCAAGCAGCTGGCATGATATGGATGACCCTGTTTCGAATCCCATACAATACCTTCAGGTAACCAGTTTTGAGACTATCGTATTTTCTACGCCTCAATGTTAGTAATCCATCAAAGCAAAGACCAGGGCGGGGCTCTCGTGGCCTGGAGGTTAAGGAGTTCGCCTCTCATTCAATTGACCTCGGGTTCGTATCCTGATAGAGACAGAAAATTTTCTTCTAAAAATGTTCTCCTTTTCCATCCTTTCCTGCTCTCTGACAATGCTCTGTTTTCTGCTTTCGTCTACATTTTTTGCCCCCACCCCCTCACCGCTTTTGTCCCCTGCTCTGTGTTCTTGGCTCTTTCTGCAGGCTTTCTACTGCTTCTCCTTGACTCCTTCTTACTGCCTGTCTTTCAACCACAAGCCTGATCTTAGGATATGTAAGATCTACACTTTGCTTTCTCGAGCAAGGGCGAAAACTCTCGGAGGCCCCGTGTGCAAGTTTCGCACGTTAAAGATCCCTTGGTAGCCCAAAATCGATACGAGTAGGCTTCGGCTGTCACCCGGGCAAAATTCAAAATTTCCTATCAACTGAAAATGTTTAGTGTGACCCGCGAGTCATATGACGTTATGCAGTAGCGACCACCGTAAAACGCTTTCCAAAACAAAAACACCAAAAAAAAATTAAAGCAACCAGGGCAGAAAGAGGCCTGTTGTTGTGGCAAGGAGTGGGGCACCAACGGACCGATACCGCCATGGTCACAGGTGACATGTGACATGTGACAGATGTCAGGTGACAGGTGATAGGTAACAGGTGATAAGTGACAGGTGACTGCCATAGTGACTGGGGACAGGTGAGAGGTGACAGGTGTCAGGTGACAGGTGATAGGTGACAGGAGACAGTCATAGTGACAGGGGACAGGTGAGAGGTGACAGGCGACAAGACACGTGAAAGTTTTACAGTTATTACACAGGGGTTGGCGGGTCCGGATAAGCGAGGGCGGG
>NW_004797370.1:351235-356445 GCF_000002075.1 Aplysia californica
GATGGGAAAGAAAGACAAAAAAAGACCAAAAAAAAAGAAAAACTGTTCAGCCGGCAGGAAAACAGTACAAGGGAACTAACTCAATAATCCTTTTGGGCAACACAGAATTTTCAGAGTTACTGGACACGTATCTGTCCTAAGATGGCTGTCCTACTGTAACGACCCAGTCAAGCGTATGTCCTGCTCGATTTGTGGGCCCATGAATAACCTGAGTCAAATTTCTTTACTCAGTTATTTCCTTCCAGTGTTTCAAAACATACCAATGCACCCACTAAACACCCACAGTAAAAGTTTTACGGTACTATTTGCAACACAAAATATGTCATAATACAAATGTCTAAGATTAAAAGTGTTACTAGAGAGTAACACAAAAAGGAAAGGAGGAGAGATAATAGAAGGATTATAGATAGTTGATAAGAAATGAGTACCTATCAACCAGCTACTGAACCACCCACACCATCTTAATGTAAAGACAACATACTTCATTTGAAACAAAAAGGAAGACAACATAGCCTACTACTTTTTAACACATGAAAAAAAGATCACAATGTTATAATACTTGTTATCAAATGAAAAGAAAGACAACATACTTTTTATCAAATGAAAAGAAAGACAACATAGTTTTTATCAAATGAGAACAAACCAGGACATGAGTTTTATTGCATATTATTTTATTGTGTCTTCAGCACGTGTAAACATTGAAAAAAAAAAAGCCAAGACATTATGTCGCGAGTTATGTCTGAATCACTAGTTTGTTCTGACCACATAGCAGAAAAATACGAGTAAAAAAATGAACGGCTCCAAAGCTCTGAGCAAGGACTACTACTGTCTAATCATCATTGACACAACAAGAGTCTACAAGTCAGGGGGATACTTAGCAACTCTAGGAACACGCTTGAACTAGTCAAAATTTAAATTTTGAAAAATATATATATATAGTAGTGTTTTTTTACGCCCCTATCGACAAAATTTACATAATTTAGAAGGCGGGCTTTGACCCTGCATGTCAGGGCCAGCTTCAGCTGAGAGGGACACAACATTCCAGTAGAAAGACCAAAATACTTGACAAAACTTCTCCCCAAACAGGAATTGAACTCTGGTCTCCTGCCCACTTGGCAGACTGTTAAACATCCTTCATTTTCAAGAGTAGCCTTTATGCATTTTTTTAAAAACATGATCCAGATCGTTTTTCTGTGAGAATGGATAGAAACATTACTTGGTTCCTTGTCGTCTTGCCACTATCTTACCCAAATTTTTTTCTGACAAGAAAAAAAAACCATCCACAGAATTGCTAAGTTTCCTCCTGACACCACAGTGGTGAGATAAGCAAAGATGAGTAGATGGAACGTTCATTGATGTGAGAAAAACTTCAATCACAAACAGCAATAATAAATACCAAAATGAAAAGAAAAACATACAATACGGTGACCCGTTTCCTCTCCTGTAGAACATCTCATGCAGTTAATAAAGCAAAAGTCAAACTCTATAAATTTAAGGTTAAGATTTCCTTTAAAAATAAAACGTTTCATATATATATGTATAAATAATTATCTAGAATGAAGAGACACAGCCATGACGAGTTTGTTCATGAAAATGACGAACCAAATTTGGTTTTTGGAATGCATATTTGTCTTAGAATTTTCACCAGTATCTTACAAACCCATCATTTATGGTAAGTAGTAGTCTCCCAATTATTTTTTGAGTAAAACAGACTTTTACAAAAGCTGACAATTTCTGAGAGCTAGAATAGACTCTTCACAAAAAGGGAAGCTCAGGAAATATTGGTTTTGAATAAGTAAAAGAGTTTAAAAAAGAGAGGGCCAATACTTTTCATAGTTAAAAAAGCAGAGGGCAAATAAAATGCCCCACTTTTCCAGGATAGAGGAACAATGACTTTTGAAATAAAATCATAATCAACATTTTTTTCTACAACCACATTGACACAGTTTCGATTATTTAGGAAGCGGCTTCCACCCTGCCTGTCAGGCTAATCTGGGCAGAGAGGGATACAACATCCCAGTAGAAACACTGAAATACTTGATAAAAATTCTCCCCACTTGGGAATCGAACTTCGGTTTCCACAAACTCTGGAAATGGCTTTTGAAAATCTTGAACCCGACAGACAGAAATAGTTTCCATTGGGGCAAATTTTGATTAATTGCGAAAGAAACTACTGGATCGTTGTATGAGAGAAGAAAAGAGCACAAATAATAAGACCTCTTGAGTTTAGAAAAAAAAAACAACGTAGGTTAAACCCATAGACAGCATCAAGAGTCAGTCACGGGGACTGGCAGGCGGTTTTGATGGAAAGTCACAAAAAGCGACAGACGGGAATGGCAAAGATACTTGAAGACTTGGCGAGTGGAATGTGATATATTTGCTCAGGTCTAAAGATAAATGAAAAGCTGTTGTGGACCAAAGCGCTATGTTGGACTACTTGGACGTGAGTTAGTGCGAATTGCTTCCATCCCCTCCTCCCCCCTTAAAAATGTACAGCGAAAAAGACTTTACCCTGTGCAAAAAGTGAAATTTTTGCAAGAAGTTCAGAGAAATGAAAATTACTACTCACTTAAGCCATTTCATTCATGACACATCCAAAGAATCTCTTCAGTAGTGAATGCTAAAACCTTCAGAGCCAAAGATGAAATATCATACACATATCATCAAAACTGCAATGTAATAAAAATGTTAACGTAATAATCACAACAATCAAATAGTGCAAAAACATGCAAATAAAACTTTTAAGGAACCAGTTTGGGGGAGGGGGGCAGGGAGGCAGTCCAAAAACGCTAACATAAACAAACTTATCTTTAAATTCTATCTTCACCAAACAAAAAACCCACCAAAAATATAAACAAAAGACAAGATTTGGGGGGGGGGGGGGGGGGGGGGGAATCACAACTATGAACACAACATCTTTCTACCTCACAAATTCACTAGTAAATGTTTTCAAGTTAAATAAAAAACTGAGCACAGAATAGGGACAACAACTTTGCTTTAAAACTGTTAGAAAATTCCCACATTGTAACTGATGTAATAACAAAAGTGGCAAGCAAGGCTTAGAAGACACAAGACACTATCCTGTGAGTTCATTTTTTTTCAGAATTTAGACTTCTATACACAAAATTTGCATGTTGTCTTACAAATGGCAAAAAACATCTCATTCAGGAGTACACGCTTGAAAAGTAAACAACCATATAACCCTAAGTGGACACACCTCTTTTCTTCCTGACCTGAGTAAAAAAAACTAACACTATTCCAGTACAAATATCTCACGTAAGATGTAAGAGCAAAGTTTACAATAAATTATGAACGCAGCACTCAACAACGAACAACCTTGGAGCATCTAAAGCGAGCAAACGATATGGCAGATCACAAAAGTTGGGAATGTCGTGCGAAAACCCTCCCAGTCTGGAAGCAGGACAAACTGGTGACATCTTCTATCCACTCCATCAGCTTCTACATTTTCATTTCTCCAGTGGAATAAAAAATCCACTCCATCTGATCAGAAAACTTTCTCAGTGGCATAAACTACACACCTACCTTGGTTCTAGACAAAATCATAAGCGATTCCTGCACACAGCTGCCTCAAACAGACATGATCGCAGTTCCTGCGAGCTATCACAAAATACCCATGTGTGTAATGGAACCACTGGGTTTTTAGACAAAACTATCCCTAAAATTAGGTTGCACTGAACTCACTTGCACTTCAGGCACAATGAAAAAAATTTCCTTGGAACTAGTAATGTCATCATTAGTTTTGCACATTAGTATTTCCATAGATAACGTTAATTTTTTTCTAAGACACTACTCACATGAGGAGTGAGACAGAAAAATAGTCCCTAGACTTGCATGTTTTACCTCCCACATAAGCAAGAACTGACACAGCAAAAGTGCAAATTCTACACCAGCACCTTCATAAATGTAAAAGGTGGCCACCAGTTTTTCCTCTTGCACTGCTCCAGAGTCACAATCTTGACCCTACAAGTATTTCCTTAATCCTACACAAAATTATGTTCTAAGGAAAAGAAAGATGGACAAAAAAACCCAGAGGGACGGAAACCTACCAGTGGTACTCATCAACCACCCTCAATCATCTTCAGGTGGTTTCGATAAAAACTAAAAAAAAACAATTCAAAAACCCTCCCAAAACATTTGGACAAAATCAAGCATGACATACCACTGAGTTTAGGGTAATTTATTAAAGCCACAACTCTGATTTAAAGTCATCCAGTCACTTTTTTCAAATGCTATGTTGTGGAGTCTTCCCTGACATCTGTCATCACACTAAAAACCATAATATTTAGCAAAATGTGATTTAGAGCCTTGATTTTTCTGACCTCCTTCAATTATTTGGCTTACGTTTCTTACATTTTTTCCCATTACACTATGCACCATACAAGTAAAAATTCAAGTGCAATCTAAAACCACACAAACTAATACGATGAAATCACTATACGGCGACACAATCAAATGTTTACTATGGGTGATGGGAAAATATGCTCCCAAGAGCTTATACTACTGTTACAGTCGCCTTTACACATGTCACCATTTCAAATTCCATATTGTATATGATATAAATATTATGATATTACCACTGTCATAAATACCAGCAAGGGCAACACTGTCTGTGTAATAATAATATTTTCATTACAGGTGTCTACAAATTCAATGCTCTTTTCAAAAGTCTAGAGTAAAAACTATACGACGTATCTTAGGCTATTCATAGCCGAACCCAACCAGAACATTCAGAAGGTTCCAAATCATAAAAAGTAACCAAATGCATATGATATGATCGATGTCTGTATGTGTATGGCATACATAATATAAAAAGGAATACAAGCGCATAGAAAAAGAGAACCCAAATTTTTTTTTTACAAAAAGCTCTAATTATAATACACATACAAAAGCAACAAATATCTCGATGGACTAAGGGGGAATATGGCGGGGACAAGGAAGTGAACCAGGAGTGACAAACGCAGAGTATTAAAAAAAGACTTACTCAAAGGTTACAGAATATGAACAAAGCTATACATGAGCTATACATAAAGATAGAAATATACGGAAAAGTAAAGTTTAGCGACACACCCCCCCCGGACATTTTTGTGCATCACCGTGATCACAGCTTGATGTTTCCTGTTGCAGAGAGAAATATTCTGCGGCCCCACTGTAACCTCAACAGTGACCCTGGTAGCTGCACACTAGATCAA
>NW_004797370.1:356623-373539 GCF_000002075.1 Aplysia californica
GGACGACAACAAGGCAGAGTCAAACAATTTGGTAACTTTGAAAACTCTTAGTTTGAAGGTTGGAACCTTATATCTTAAAAAATAGAAACAAAATTTCTGTTCAGTTTGACTTGGACCTTGTTCTTCTTCACTCTCTAAAATGTTAAGTTATTTTAATCTTTAGTTTTATGAAGCCCCTGATAGGGTATAATTAAACATAATTCTAAAATACATAATTTCCCCCCCCCCCCATGTAGTCTTCATATGAATTTATTCTTTGAAAAGAAATCATTGGTGTAACAGCTGACAGGTTTTATTTTCTTTTGCTGGAAACACGATCTGAATCTGTACATGCTCTTTCCAGAACAAGAAAGCCTTTAATCTTTGTCCTTCTTTGACAGTGCAAGTAATAACGACCTTCACATTGTAAAAACACAACTGGAAAATATTCCAGAAAAAAAAATCCCCACACAAAAGACGAGGTTGAAAAAAGTAGAATAACTGTCCATGTTGAAAACCTAAAAGAAGAAAATTGCGGGGCAAAAGAAACAAACAGAAATGAGGCAAATCTTTCATATGTTTAGAGAGAGAGAGAGAGTGTATGCATAAACAAGAAAGAGAGGCAGAATGGGGTGAGGAAAAGGCAGAAGGAGTAAAGGTGAGAGGGAGAAATGAAAATTCTAAAACAATAAGAGAGCGAGAGACAGACAGTGAGAAAAAGAGGGAGAGATATACAGAGAGAGAGAGACAAAAAATGAATGTTGCAAAGGGGATGGGATTGAAATTGAAAAAGAGAGACAGAAAGAGGGAGAAGGAAAGGGAGAAAGAGCGATTGCATACAAATATTTAGGCCTATGTATGCAAATATTTAAGTCACGGTGAGCCTTTAACACTTTACTGCCAGACGTTTGATCACTGCAAACAGGAGATTCAAAGTACCTTTAAAAAATAGCGTTTAAGAAGCCTACCTTATATCAGATCTCAATGGAATATCTGCCCAGAAAAGTCCCCAAAAGAAAAAAACCCAACAAAATCCTCTTTTGGTAAACTACCTTTGTCCAACAGCACTTCAAAGTGTATTTGACTAGTGAAGGGGAAACACCATCCCCTAATATCCGAGTAACAACAAGGAAAACAAAAGCATCATAATCATGAAATAATTCTTAAGATGTGAGCACTTCTCTTAACAACTGAAGTAAGCACCAAAAAATGAAAAAAGCCCCAGGATTTAACATACATAATGCCACAAGCCCCAGTTGGCGAAATTCAAAAACAAAACCTACATCACTATGATTCAAACAAAGATCAAAGCAGTTGAGATGAGACCCTACCCCCTCAAAAAAAAAAAAAAAAAAGTACTCCCAAAAAAGCAATTCCTCAATGCCAAGGACATCATATAAACGAAATAATCAACATATCGAAGCACTCCTAGATAATCACATGCTAAAGAATATCACAAATTTCCAACACATCTTCAACTAGAGCAATTAAAAGCATTTCCTCAAGTTAGTCCAAATTCCACAATCATTTCACAACTCCGCTGATCAAATGGACAATCATTTCACAACTCCGCTGGTCAAATGGATATTTGTCAGCAGCTACAACTGATCTAACAATAAAAACGGCATTGACAACTGCCCGTGCAACTGCAACACAATTCTTTTCTGCTGTCCCTTTTGTCTAGAACACCTACCAAGTGGGGTCAATTGAAAAAGTTTTAACTTTTAAGTCCACCAAAATAGCAATTTTGACTTGATGCTATTCTTTTCAGTGTTTGAAATGCACTGACTGAGGTGATAAAGCAAGCATTTTTACTGAGCCACATTTACAATTTCATCTTAAAAATACATTTAAAAAAATGTAGATCTAGGTGTTTCTACATCCACCATTTACACAATTTAGATCATATAAAAGGTGGGCTTCAACCTTGCCTGTCAGGCTAAGAGAGATACAACATCCCAGCAGAGAGACCAAAATACTCGATAAAAATTCTCCACACTCTGGAATTGAACTCTGGTCTCCTGCCTGTGATGGCATAGCGCCTTACTATTATACCACAGACGCCGTTCATCATGGAATGAGATGAGAAAAGAGTACAATAACCATTGACATAGTAAAAGGTCAGCCTTACACTGCTGTAGAGCACACAGAGCAGTAGTCGCTGTTCATGAACTCATCACTTGCCGTCTAAGAAATTCCCCCCTCCTGAAATTCTAAAATCAACCAGCGTGAAAAACAACAAAAAGTATTGTAAGTAATGGGGAAGAGGAAAATGGAAAGCACAAGAAGAGAAAACACAATAGTTCACATTGACATTATCTGAGTTACAGACCACACAGTGCCCTTCAAAGAGCAACTGTGACAAGTATGGTTTTGATTCTGACAAAATTCCCTGGTTCCAACAACTCTTTTTCAACTCATTCAAAATATTTACAGAACAAAAAAAAAATTCACAACATGTGTACATACAAGTGATCACAGCTTTCTCTTAAGTTTGGTTTTGCCGTCAATACAAAGATAGTTAATCTTTGGTTGGTTGATCTTAAGAAGTCTCCACCCTACATTAGACCTTCTTTCCCAAATTAAAAAAAAATCCAGCCCAAGGTATTTATAGAATGGCAGAAGTCCGCCCAAGATGGAGAAAAGATTTAATGTTTCCATCACACCTCTGCTGAGGAGACAGGAGCTAATGTTTCCATCACACCTCTGCTGAGGAGACAGGAGCTAATGTTTCCATCACACCTCTGCTGAGGAGACAGGAGCTAATGTTTCCATCACACCTCTGCTGAGGAGACAGGAGCTAATGTTTCCATCACACCTCTGCTGAGGAGACAGGAGCTAATGTTTCCATCACACCTCTGCTGAGGAGACAGGAGCTAATGTTTCACTCAGACCTCTGCAAAGACGACAAGGGTAAATGTTTACATCAGACCTATGAACAACTGACAAAGGAGGAGAAGAAAAAGAAGTCAAGTTTAAAGACCTAAAGACAACACATCTCTCCCGGGTCTATTGCATGTGTATACACCTGATCTACTGGTCACGTCTACCAGAGAACCCACCAGTCTTGGCTTCTCCGCAACAAGATGTGATTGTTACCTTTTTCACCTTCATCCACACAATTCAGATCTTTTAAAAGACAGGTTGCTTTAACCCTACTTGTCTGCACCACACGCCGGTTGAGAAAGATTAAAAGCATCCCAGCAAAAAGACAGAGATACTCAAATCTTTTGCAAACTATGGTGCAGACTTGAACAACACCACAAATGTTGGTTTTTTTTTTTTTTTTGCCAAGTGTTCAAAAAAAATAAATTCAGACAGTAAGTTAAACGCTGCTACATGAATGTGGCAGTCTGTCTGCAGTGCTATCAACGAAGCACACACATTTACCCCCCCTGGGAGATTCGTAGTCTCAAACAATAAAGACACACAGCAAGCTACTGGCCTAAAACAAATACACCTAAAAGTTACAAGAGAGAGATGATACAGCACATTTACGATGAGAAAGAGAAATGTGGTCACTGAAATCCCACAGAGAAAAAAACAACCCAAATAATAAAACAAGACTACAAAGATATGCCGGTGTGAATGTACAAGCAAAAATATCATTACTTTGCCAGCTGCTATGAATACTTGTGTTTACATGATTGCACTGAAATGCCAATAAATCAATAAATAAATGCTTTACGACCAGGGTTAAAAACAGCATGACAAAAGCTCCCTAAAATACCAGTCCTTAATTAACAATCAGAACACATTACTTGCGTTCATGTGCAAACAGTGATGTGTCTCAAGAGAAAAAGTTACAAGATTAGAGGTCTATCCACATCTAGCAATATTTCTTGTACATAAACTCTCTCATACGTGATGCCAAAAAAGAAAAATAAAGATTTCCAGAACAATTAGAAGTTCCTGGAATTCCAGCATTTTCAGAAATTTTGATAAACATAAGAGGTGGCATCTTTTCAAATATACATGGACTTATTACGTTCCTTTATGACAAATCAGAGCTCAACAGTTGATGAAATGAATACATAGTAATTGTTATATTGAAAATTAGTACAGATCAAAAGAGTCGATGCACTGGCATCCAGAGTTCAATGCCAAGGTCATCCTTATAAGCCGGGTCACGACAGATGATTGAAGGTACATATGCAGCAGACAGGAGCGGTGGCGGTCTGCCATTGGCACGCTCAACTTGACCTTGTCACGACCCGGCATGGCCTTGAACTATTTGGGAGAGGCCAGCTGAGTGACGGAGCCCCACACACACTGTATGCTCTGCTTGATGCTACTGCTGAGGCTCTGAGAGGAAGGACAAGAAAGAAAGGGAGGGAGTGGAGAGGGGGTGGGAAAACAATGGTTTGAATCAAACATCATGGCGTTATACACGTACCTACAAAGAAAGGGACATTAAATGATCACGTAACAGATCATGGTACTAGACATTATGTATAATGATGAAAGGTTTTCAATTTTAGTATTTTAGTAAGAGCTTACGGCACTTGCAATACAATACGATAATATAAGTGCCAAAGATTAGAAGTGTTACAATAGAGTACCAAACACAAAAAAGGAGGAAAGACAGGGACAACAGATGTTTGATAGGAAAGAAGGAAGAGACCACACTAGAGCACCCACATACCTAATATAATTAAGGGCATTTATGAGGACAACAACTTGTTTGTTTGCTTGAGTATAGCATGTGTTTTACAACACTAATGACACAATTTGGTCATATGACAGTATTACAAATTGCCTTTTAACCTTTGAGAAATATACATTCTTAAAAGGCTGAATCCCAAAGCAGCAAGCAAAATTCTGAAAATAAGATACTAGTCAAACTGACAGCTGAAAGTCGATATGTAAGGAGGCAGAAATTCAGTCAAGCGAGCCATTCCACCAAAAAAAGCATTGAATTTATAAGGTTGTAGTATAGCAGACAAGCTGTGGGTAAGGCATGAAATTATCATTCAAAATATAAAGCATGCTGCTTGCAACCATTATTCAACATAACAAAAAAGAAATTGAATAAAATATCATCTGTGTCCAATTCTAATTGTGTATTCGTTAAATTAGACCAAGCACTTTTTCTGTCTCATATGTAAATTACAACCGTAATTACAGCTGGTTATCCTGTAAGCCTAATGAGTAAAAAAAACCACCAAGCACAAAATTTTGAGCAATTCCGGTAGATAATAAGAAATAAATTACCCTTTTTTCCAATTTGTGAAAATCAATGATCATGCACTTATACAGTTAAGAGTCGACATCAACGATCTAAACTCTCTTCAAAGACCATGCTGCCAACAAAATGTTTCTGCAGCTATGGTCATAAATACTTGTGAAAAAACTGAAGCTGTTTCAATTTTTTTTAAAACTACACTCGATTAATATTCTATTTCAAATTTCACAGAATGTACATATAATTTTAAGTCCTTTGCTTTTTTTTGAGAGATATAAGCACACTTTTAATAGGATATAAAGCAGCCTTACAAAGAAAGTAGAGAGAAAATCAGAAGCACACAGAATACATGTATGGGCATCTGCAAACATAACATATGCCTTTCCCAAAAAATTTAAACTTACAAAAAAACTAAAACAATGCTGCAGCAAACGATTAAAAGAATAGCACAGGTCTGTCTGTCTGACAAGTCAGCTCCTGTCTACCTGAATGATCTCGGTTCAGTTTTCATAAGCACTTTACAGCACTTGCTACACACTTGACTTGTGTGCGAGATTCAAAGGTGTTACAAGAGAGTAACATGCAAAGAAACAAAGGAGGACAGATAAGGATGACAGATGATTGTCAGGAAAGAAGGAGAAAACCACATCAGTGTCCCTGCCAAACACCCATTAAATAGCCTCAGTCGGAATATGATGCAGTGACAACTTGGGTTAAACCACCAGGTGCACGTTGCACCACGCAATGGGGTCGTGGTGTGGTGACAAGGTTAACTCCCGAAACAACGTAGAAGTGAACCATGTGCCAAGGCACGTGTTAGACTTAAGGAAGGTGGCAACTTCGGATGAAGATGATGCAGAGAGCAATCAGCACCGTGTGGTGATTGATGAGGCGTCCCCACCGAGGTATCCCCAGCGAGTTAGAAAAGTACCAGCGTGGCAGGAGGATTATGTGGTGGGGTAGCAGTGGGTGGAAGTTGCAGATTTGTGATGTATATAGATCGCAGCTGAGAGCAGGAGAAGTAATTTCGCATTTGGCGAGATATGGGTAAGGATGACAGATGATTGTCAGGAAAGAAAGAGAAAACCACATCAGTGTCCCTGCCAAATACCCATTAAATAGCCTCAGTCGGTATATGATGCAGTGACAACATTTATAACATAAACTAATTATCCAAATGAATTTTACCAGTCATCACAAATCAAGCTGTTCCTAAAGCCCACACTCAAGCTTTGCATGCTTCTGGGATACCATACTGTGGTAAGAATATCGCAGTGAATTGAATTTGATACATAAAGTCAGACGAAGAGGCTTTTAAACTACTGAATACAACAATTATTTTACAAATAGGTCTTTCGATATAACTTAGGTGACAACCAAAAAGAATTGGAACCAAAATTTAAAAAAAAACCAAACCCAGATGCATAACGATACACGCAAGCGCATGTAACTGAAACTCTGTAGCATTTACACTTGGGCGAGGCCTAACGATGTTGACTGACAACGATTACGCTGGAAAAAGCAACCAGTTTTAACATTGCAGGATGCTCATACATACTCTTTTCAAAGAGAACTGCAAAAGTCGAGGAGGAGACAGCAATAGAGAGGCATTAGTTCTGAATCAACTTTCAGCTTCAGACACCAAAAAGGTAACCCTATTGACAAACATTGAGAGATTTCAATAGGAAACACAAACACTTCTAAAAGAGTTGATAAAATATGAAATGACATTAACTTTAGATTTGAATTTGGCTTTGCTTCCAAAATCCACCCACCCATGAGGGAAAGATGATAATACACACATGATGATACAAAAATATTCTAGAGCGGCAATAGATAACGCAAATCAGTTGAACACAATATCAAAGGTTTAGGAATGAGAAATGTAATCTTAACGTAACATGATCAAATTGTTTGTGGTTTAGAGAGCAATTTTAAGGACTTTGCAACACAAATAGGTCATATGAGTGCCAATGATACCAGGTGTTACTAGAGCGTAACAAATAATGAAAAAAAGGAGTAGAGATAAGGAAGACAAATGTTTGAAAGAAAAGAAGAAGCAAACCACACCAGAGCAACTGTCAACCCCTAACTCACATGATATAAATATACTCTAGTGGGGCAGAGAAAACACAGATCAGAGGAACAGAATATTAATGATCTAAGAATGAGAAGAAATCTAAATGCAACATAATCATATCAGGCACGTATCTGCTACACGGAAAAAAAATTAAGCTCAGAAATATTCAGAAACCTGAGAGGGAGGGCTGTGAAAGATCTACATCTATTGGTGTTCTACATCTAATGGGGTAGGCTTACAATAAGATACAACAAAAAGAAATGAGTTGCAGACAAAAGCGAAACAATGTTCAACACAGCAAAATCTCTACGATGATCAGTGTTTGCCAATTTGGGTGATATTGCCTACTTGGGCGAATCTATAATTATTGATGGGTGGTGGGTATCGCCTGTGTAGTAACAGGCATTAGTTACTGAATGCCCCGCTTGGAAATACATCCGTACATTTAAGTAGGCTGTATAAAAATGTTTGTTTCTAAAAGGTGGCAAAAGTTGGAGCTTTCTATGAAAAGGTTGCCAAGCACTTATGAAGACCATAATGGAAAAACTATTATCAATATCACAATCAAATATTAAAATTGTTGAGTTATTTTCTTTAAAATGTACACTGCTTGAAAACAAAAACAAAACAAAAAAAACCTGTCAAACTAAATTGGCGGGTTCTGCCCCAAATTAGAGAATCTTTTAAAAAGAAGGTATGAAAGAAAATCTGTAAAAGCACAGCACATTTTGTGCTAAGATCTAAGTTTGCAATTCCAGGGAGTCATAGGCAATACAGACGTACAGAGACAACAAAGGGTAGCACACTAACTGATCCACAAACACACAGGGAGCACATTGATGGACCCACACACAACACACAGGGAGCACATTGATGGACCCACACACAACACACAGGGAGCACATTGATGGATCCACACACAACACACAGGGAGCACATTGATGGACCCACACACAAACAACACACAGGGAGCACATTGATGGACCCACACACACACAACACACAGGGAGCACATTGATGGATCCACACACACACAACACACAGGGAGCACATTGATGGACCCACACACAAACAACACACAAAGAGCACATTGATGGACCCACAAACAAACAACACACAGATACTTACACACAAACAACACACAGATACCTACACACAGACAACACACAGGAAGTACACAGACAACACACAGGAAGTACACCGACGGACCCAAACACAAAAACAACACAAAGAGCACACAGATACCTACACATCCACAACACAAAGGGGGAACACACCGATACCTACACAGCAAGGGGGCCAACATCAAGAATCTGCACACTCTGGGTTCTTCCCCTTAAACAAGCTTAGGACCCCCTTGACAGCTTGGAGGGCACCAGTCTTCACCTCCTGACCTCCGACCTTCAGTCCTTGAACTCCGGCCCTGACCCCGGCAGTGAGCACTTCACTCACACTCTACACGTGACACACCAAAACAGGGCAAAGGTCACAACACCAAGGGGTCACGACGGTCCGAGTGGAGGGGGAGGTGGAAAAAAATAACAACAACAGAAAATACAAAAGTAATGACCGACTTAACGACTAGCAACACAAAATGTGACACTATAATTGGTGTGCACAATGTAGAGAAGTTGTAGTATTTGACAAACAGAAACAAAATATAACAAAATAATATATATACAGTCAAAATTGCCCATGACAGCCACCAAATTTCGAGGAAAAGAATGTCTGTCTTAGATTTAGAAAGGTGGACATCTTTTACAGAGTCATTATAATATCTTTAAAAAGAAATGCAAGGGGGAAGTGGGAAGTGGCCGTTTGTACAGGTCTTGGTCAATTGGCCGTTAAAGCAGGTTCGACTGTCTTGACACAATAATATATACTGGTACTGTGTACGACACCCCTACTTCTCCACTGATACAATTTGAAAAGATTACGGTGAAACATTCGACTGCCTAAGGGAAACTTGAGATAAATAAAGGATCCCATGCATGCGTTGCACACAATAAAGATCCTTTGATAATTTCCGTATGATGAAAAATATACCCTTGGGTTTGATATACAAGAAAAGACAATGCGAGAGGAATTCCATGAATTCTGTCTCCTGGGAAAAAAACTGTAGCCAGAAAAACAAAACAGCTAGATCTAGTAACAAGAACAAGTGATAAATGAAAGACAAAGAACTACAAATTGAGCTGTACACATTTAACAAACATCAAAGAAAACAATAGTAAAAAGGGAAGAAAATGGCAAGACAGTGCACTTGATGAATCAGTCCTTTCAGAGCCCTATTTATATATTATTTCAAACCCATATTCTAGATGGTCAATATTTGGAGATTGCGTCTATAGGTCTACTTATTGATCGAGACAGGGCATTGCAGGCTTTGTGTCGATGTGATAGGGTGAAATAACGTTTCTGACTACATCAGAAGCTCAAAGCACTTTTGTCTCATGCAGTCAATTTGATTAAGCAGTAGAAGCAAAGTGACTTCAGAGACTAAGCAAGCCCATAAGCACAGACAACGTTATATCATTGCCAGAAAACTAACAATTAAGTATTTCAAATTAAAATTAGGAAATGTAATTGGCAGCAGAAGTCTTTGCATAGTGAAGTTACTCAATTTTATAGCTACAACAATTTCCATTGTCAGCAGAAAAAAATTTGGTAGTTCAAAGAATTTTTCAAATCTTTCTAAACGAAAGCTATAATGCTGTGAACATTTACCTCAGGACATTTAAGGGCATTGATCATTAAAAAAAGGACAATCAAATGCACAATACAGATAAAAAGGGTAATAAACATTCAAAATATAATGTTTGAAAAGCTATCGTTCAGCGGTGAGCCATGCAACATGCTACAGATTGCTGTCATATTTGAACGTGCTAATGCTCCTTTCTAAACCCAACTCTTACCCTCATTGAGTCATATCCTATGAAACAACACTTTAAAAACAAAAAAATTAAGAACTTTCTCTAGTAAAGGTCTAGTTGAGGTCTACTTTCAGAACTTACTTGACCACTTTCTCTGAGGCTAAAGTGAGGGTTGTTATGACATCATGCTCAAAAGACGATTTTATCTTATTTCAAGAATGAAGACCTAAAATAGACATCGCTTTCTTTTTCTCACAATGACTCTCTTCTAATTTTTCAGTAACCACTTAGATCTCTCTATTAATTTAACGGCAGTGTCTTATTAAGCAGGCATTGCTTGCCTTCTCAGAAACGTTATTCAACTACTATTTACTTGAAAAGAAAAGTTCAATTTGATGGTTTTATACCAAAAGAGCAACATTCTTCAACTTAATGTCATATTATTTCTTATATAGAGAAATCAAAGAAAAAGACAAATACGATAGGAAAGACGATAGTAGCGGCGATATTTAAAAAGAAAAATAAGTCCAACCAGCGGCAGAGATATGCATGATCTGAACTCTAAAAATAGAACTTTCTTACCATGACTCAACGCTGAGTATCACAACAAAACAATATGGGGGACAGGACAAGAGTGCGAGACACTATAGAGACGAATCTAAAAGTAACCACTGAGGTAACTAGTGGAGGTCAGGTATTTCTCCACCTTCAAAACTCACCTTTCCCTGCAGGCCACCCTTTGGGGTTTGAGGGTGAGCATCCAAGCATTTCTGATACCTCAGCTGTCGAAAAGAAAAAACATAACTTAACATTTTTAAAGTACAAAAAATTTAAAAAAACAAACAACAAAATTAGAGAATGAATATAATAATAAAAGTACAGTCAAACCTGTGTAAGATGGCCACTCATTGTCAAGGAGAAAAGTGGCCGTATAAGGCAGGTGGCCGTCTTAGGCAGGACTGATCAAGATGAAGAAAACAAACTATTCCCATCTGAGGTCCCAATCGAAAGTAGCCGCATTGTTGTTTTTGCTGTTAGTTTGTATTTTGTTTGTAATTTTTATTTTGCTGCTGATTTTGCACAAGGGGGACAATAAAACGAAATGTATTAGAAAAGGAAGAATCGAGTGCCATGTTAAAACAAACACATGGGTCGCCACCACTCGGAGAACGAGCGACGCTTCTGTCACAAGTTCATGTTGACGTCCTTTGTTACTTTGTTACAGACTGGGTAAACAGTGACCACTCATCTCGCCTACGATTTGTGTATGAGTTCTGGGCGGGGCTTATGGGTTATGAGGGATCACACGCTTACCTCACCAGCAGCTGAAAATTGGTAGCCTACCCTATTGGTCAACAGTGGGAGGGGTCTACGCAACATGATCGGTTGGAGAGACTACCTAACAACAATGACAGGTGATTGAATTATGAAGGCTCGCCCCCAACTCCAGGGGCCAATGCACAATTTATGACAAAACGTAATGGAGTCACTAAGGTGACCGTCTAAGATAGGTGTTATTGCTTAGTGTGATAGGGGTTGTGTGTTAAAATATGGTGGCCGCGGCTGCGTTGTACAGGTGCCCGTTTTACACAGTTAAATTATATAGAAAAAACGCAAGGGGGGAAATGGAAAGTGGCCGTTTGTACAGGTGGCCGTCATGTATAGGTGGCCGTCAGGGCAGGTTTGACTGCATGTCCATTAATGTTTGACGAAGACCAATTTGTCTGAAGAGGAGAATATTTCTTAAAGAAACTAGTGGGTGATATCACCCAGATTGGCAAACACTGGTGTGACTATATATGAGCATCCTTCAACCATTTAACTTTCCACTTATTCAAAGATACAAGAGAGAGTCCCCCATCCCCCGACCCTCTCTACACTCCCCCCTGCCCAAAGTACAATACCTAATCTTGCAGCCAAACCACTCACCTTGCAGGCAGCCTCGATGGTCTTACACATTGGCCCAGCGCTGGGCTCCGAGTGGAACACGTGGCACAGAAACTTGTTCTGTGAGGTGTGCATGATGAATGCACACAGCCTGGGGAGACAACACACGCATCACAGCAAAATGTGAATGCTTTACACCTCTATTGACACTCTATTGAAACAGTTTAACTCTTTGGGCCCTGGCCACCGGCGCATAAAACGGCACGTATGCCCTGCCACCAATACAGTGGTGAGTAAGACCCTACCCACAAACTGGTCCCGTCTGGGACAAAATGCACACCAGAAACTGTACTACATAGGACGTTACTGATTATTTTGAAGATCTTTCAGAACTAAATGCTGGCAATGATGAGGACGACCCCGAGAGGGATATGGAATGAGATTGTGACGATCATACGATTCTTAGTAATATATCGCTCAGGAGCTCAGGGACAGTAGCCTCAGGAAAACAGGGCTCAAAGGGTTAAGTATTTTAGGAGGTGTATATTATGAAGAACACTCACGGCCTGGTGTTAACAAACACACAATGACAGCAAAACTCTCAACGTTTTATGATGATCACGCACAGCCTGGGCACAACACACACAGTCAAAACACCCATTAACTATACCTTTATTGGCAAAGGTAAATTTTAATCCAAAATCCTAAAAACTAAGTTAAAAATGTCTTTGTGTGTGAAGTCAAGGTGGCCCAAATGTGGTCCCACTGAGAAAGGAGACCCCAAAAGTACAATGTAAGTCAGGTAAGTACCAAATGGAAAGCTCAAGTTAACCTTTAGAAAGACAAGTTTTCTTCACTGGGTTTGTTCAAACAAACTACAGTCAAACCGTATGTACCTGTCACGTGTACAATTTATCACTCCCCCCTTACAATTTTTTAAACATAATAATGACACTGTCAAAGACACCAACCTGTATAAGACAACCCATTCTCTCATTTAGCTTTAATAGGAGTTTTACGGCATTTGCAACACATTAGGCTCATAATATAAATGTTGAAGATTAAAGTAGTTACAAGAGAGTAACAAACACAAAAAAGAAGGAGGGGAGATAAGAACGATAGATGTTTTATAGGGGAAAAAAGAAGCAAACCACACCAAAGCACCCGCCAATCCCCACTATTCTCTCTTTGACAATAGGTGGCTTGCTAAGACAGTTTTGACAGTACAACAGAGCTCACTCATGGTTCATAGATAGTATCATGCTGGACAGCAGTGTGGCTCACCCTGGAACATTATTCTCAACAGAGTATTCTCAAACTTGGGGTTTTGGGGGGAAAGTTTTCAAGATATTCAAACCATTCATTTTGGAGGTTGTGCTTCTTATTTGTTTGTTTGTTTAACCCTCCAAATGTCGATAGCTGAAGTTTCATTCTGTGGTGTCGTGGTCGATTTAATCATAGCAAACTTTGGCCCACAAAATTTCACACACAAGAACATTTCTAAGGCCCAGACTGAAACAAACACACAAACTCACTTGACATTGTCCACAGCTATTCCCATGAAGGATAGGAATCGAACTCGGCACTCCTCAATAATACCATCAGGGTTCTGAGGTAGATATATATTAAAATACATTTAAACACAAAAACGACTGCCACTTGGATGTAGAGTAAGAATACTAAATACAGTCAGTAGCTAAACAGGGCTACTTTCAAGCACGAGTTTTTTCAGAAAGTCTCAAACACAGGCATGTCACTAAAAGAAGTAACAAAAGAACGGTTTCTTCCAAGAAAGTTTAAAAATAATAGATTGTTGAAAAATAATATAAAAAGGAGAAGTTTGTTCTCTTCACAAATACAAAAATTCATTACATATTATAGATTGTAGGTTATTACAGTTGTTACATCACTTGTCAAATGTCAGTGCAAACTCATTTATATGTTTGTAAGAATTTGTATTGAATACGTTTTTAAAAAAGCTTTCCTACAAACATAAGTACAAACAGAAATAAAAACGTCTTTAAATCCTCTCACCCCGTGCTCAGTGATGGTGATGGTCGACGGGGCGATGGCCACATTGACAAACTTCCACTTCTCCGGGGGGATGCGGTAGTACAGGTACTGGATCGCCTCGTTCAGGATGTCACGGCCTGCAGGCAAACAAAAAACCAAACGATTGAATGTTGCGCAAAGCAAAATAAACAAAACACCACAAGAACGGGTTTTTTAAATGTATTTCGTAAGTCTTTTTACAGTGCTCGCAACTGCGTAAGGTCATAATATGAGCACATGGAACAGTTAGGTAGGAATTAATTTTGAATTTTGCCCCGGTGGTGGCCAAAGCCTACAATTATCGATTTTAGGACCACCAAGGGATCTTTGACGTGCACAACTTGCAAACGGGACCTATGAAATTTTTTGTCCCTAACAATCTCATAACAAAAGTGTGAGTGAACAACAAATTTCGTTTTTAAAGCTGATCTTTTGTCCAATTAAGCCTTTTTTTCTTCTTGAAAATCGAGATGAAATGTGGCATATCTGGTCTAGCTGAATATGATACGGTAGGCGGTTACACCAAGAAAAAAACTGTAACAAAAACATCAGCAGTCGCTATTCCCCTGCACAGCCGACAATATACATATTTCTGAGAACTGGTTGCAGACATCAGACTGTCACAAAATAAAAAAGTGGGGACGCAAAACCTTCTTTTAATTTAGGTTCACATTTGTATTTAAACACATTCTCTGAGGATAAGAAGAACTCACCTGTGGGCCTCATGACCTCCTGAACCCCAAGGTAGTGGCACCTCATCACCTTACGGGGCTCCTCCATAGGGGTAGGGAACCGTGCGTCTGAGGGAACCAGATTGTTGGTTTGTTTAGTTAGTTGGTTTGTTGGTTTGAGTAAAGAGAAGCAAATACACAAATTAAGAATATATATTTGAACTTAGGCTACTATGTAAACTTTTTGGAAAAGACAGCTTCATTCTAGGCACTTGTTATCTAGTTTTTAGTTTTAGTAAGAGCTTTATGGCACTTGCAACACAATAAGGCTATAAAAGTGCCACAGATTAGAAGTGTTAACACAAAAAAGGAGGAGAGATAAGGATGATAGCTGTTTGATAGGAAAGATGACGCAAACCACACCAGAGCACTCGCCAACCACTCGCTCTAGTATCTCATTAAGCACATACTCTTTAAGCATAGAAAGCCATTCATCTTCCTTATTATACTGTACAGCAAAAAATAGATAAATTGAAAAAAAAACCCAACTTAAACTGCTTTAACATACAAGATTTTCTATTGTAAAGATTCTGGGAAAACAACTTTTGTCCATTGTGCAGGTATGCTTTACCCTGATTTAGCAGGTCAACCCATTTCAGTCATCCTCACTAAAACATGCAAACCCATTTCAATACATTACCTTTTTCACAACCAAAACAAATCTTTACCAAAATGTTTGAACTTTCTAAAGTAAAGATTCTTGGAAAAAATAACTTTATCCCACGCCGATTAACTCAACAAGTTTATTTTTTCCAAACGTATAGAGCCATATCAACACCTTCATCATACTTAAAAAGAAAACAAACAATAAAGCCCCCCCCCCCCCCCCAATAAAAACTTACTATTGTAAAGATTCTGGAAAGACAACTTCTCTCCGTTGGGGTGGTTAACTTTGTCCAGATTGGGCAGGTCTGTGGGTCGGCTGAGCCTGGCTACGGCGGACTGATGCAGAGACCGCTCCAGCATGATCTTCTTGCAGATGTCCCGGAGTGTGTTGGCGATGTGTCGCGCCAGTGTGTCGCAGTGGAACACGTGACACATGTGTAGTTTGGTCACGCGATCACGGGCCACGTAGGCAAAGTCCCTGGAAATATCAAAGACATGGCAATAAAACAAAGAGCTTCCTATATGAGGAAAATGTTTTCCACTCAAATCTATCAAGATGGGTTATTTACACGAGCTGCTTCAACCCTGGGCTGCTTTTTAATAATTTTATTTATTTATTTACTTACTTATTTATTCATTTAATTATTTATTCATTTATCTATTTTTTCTGTATGTGTGTGTGTGAGTGTGTGTGTGTGTGTGTGTGTGTGTGTGCGTGTGTGTGTGGGAGGGGGATGTTAGGGACGTGTTGAGCAGGGGGTTGATAACCTTATAAGCAAACTAAACAGTTTTTGCCTTCTTGCTCCATGATTGACTGATATGTTCTATTCACAATCAAGATATTGAAAAGATTTCTAATTCCCAAATTTACAGCCAGGGATGCAACTGGGATTTTGTGAAAATAACTTAAGACTTACAGAGTTGCATTTGTGAAAAAAGACAAGTAATAGACACAACTTTAATGGGGTTAAACAGAAATCAGGTAATAATAAATGTTTGGAAAACAAATTTTTAAGGAAATAGCGAGAGAAAAAAACAACAACATGGAGAAATAAAATTGGGAAATCAGAATCCCTGAACAGTATTCTGGTTTTAAGGCTAGCACAGTCATCTCCACTTTGCTCATCAACACAGTAATGGTCATTTAGTGCAAGAGGAAGAAGTAAGAGAGAGGCAGGAACAGCACAGGTAAGGAAAAAAAGTTAAGCCTATATACAGTGGTACCCTCCAACTGCCAGCAGTTCTGGCTAAGTCAACTTGTTTGTTCGAATGTTTGTTTGTTTGAGTAAAAAAAGAAGTACATCCACACAATAATGACTAAATCACAACAGACATGACTTTACATGAACTAGAAAAAACACCTACCTCTCCCTGTGTCCCAGGCAGCCAGAAAAATAAGAATGGTTCACACATAAAAAAATTAATCAATATTATATTATTATAAAACATGCTCAGAAGGCTGCTGAGTTTTAGCTTATTATGGCGCATTCACACCTCAAAACAGAGCCCCCCTCCCCACCCAG
>NW_004797370.1:373639-376142 GCF_000002075.1 Aplysia californica
AGAGAGAGACAGAGAGAGAGAGAGGAAGGAGAGAGAGAGACACACACAGAGAAAAAGAGACAGAGAGAAAAAGAGAGACAGAGATAGAGAGAGAGAGAGAGAGAGAGAGATAAAGAGAGAGAGAGAGAGAGAGAGAGAGAGAGAGAGAGAGAGAGAGAGAGATATATAGAGAGAGACAGAGAGATCTGTACCCCCCAGACCCGTATGGAGTGGATGGGCTGAGAGTTGAGGATCTCACATGCACACAAAGACACAGCCACACACACACACAGAAACACACACAGACACACACACACACACACACACACACCAGCCGTACCTGCCGTTATCCCGTCCGACCCCCCAGACCCGTATGGAGTGGATGGGCTGAGAGTTGAGGGTCACGCCGTC
Source organism: Aplysia californica (assembly GCF_000002075.1). Classification (NCBI taxonomy): domain Eukaryota; kingdom Metazoa; phylum Mollusca; class Gastropoda; order Aplysiida; family Aplysiidae; genus Aplysia; species Aplysia californica. Next base: position 374,030 of record NW_004797370.1, read on the forward strand.
CACGGGGTCCACCAGGCGGAGACTCACGTGGTCCAGCTCCATCATCAGGTCCTTGCCCTGGAACAAACAACACAGCACCACATTCACACAAAGCTGTTAACATCAGATTTAGTTAGATTTTTATGGCACTAACAACATAAAAAGGCATGTTATAAATGGTGAAGATAAGAGGTGTTACAACACATAAAGCTGCTAGAATCAGATTTCTTAGTTTTAGTAAGAGTTTTAATTAGTTTTAGTTTTAGTAAGAGTTTTACGGCACTTGCAAGACAATAAGGTCATAATTATAGGCCTAAGTGCTGAAGATTAGAGGTGTCACAAGAGAGTAACAAACATAACAAAGAATTAGGAGGAGTGATAAGGACAACAGATGTTTGATAGGAAAGAAGGAGCAGACCACACCAGAGCACTCGCCAACCACCAACAGCTTAAATCTTACGATATTAAGAGCACAAATAAGCCAGTCATGTAAGTGGCCAAGACAAGATGTGTAACAACTAACGCACAACGCTGTTAGCATCAGATTTAGCATGAGTTTTGCGGCACTAAAAACGCAAACAGGTCATGATGTAAATGCCGCAGATAAGAGGCTAAAAGTATACAATGAAAAGAATGATCGATCGATTAAGAGTTTTGTGGCACTGATGCCTCAGTTTCGGTCATCAAGGAAAGGACAGATAAGGACGACAGATGTTCGGTAGGAAAGAAAAAGCAAACCACACTAGAGCACCCGCTAACCACCCACCGAAAGAACATAAAAATGGGCTGGGGGTGGGGGGTGGGGGGTAAATTTGATTAAACTAAGAAGAATCAGATGTGTGAATGGTGTAGTATACCCTGGTGTGGCCCATTTCCCAATAAGACCCAACCGGTTCCTAATATCATTATGCGGATGGGGTCTTTGACCAGTGGGTATCCTTTCATACGTTAGGTGCAGTAACATACAAGTTTGAGTATATCATTTATACATATTCGAGGGAACGTGGGGGTATGTGTATGGGGTTGTATGTGTGTGTGTGTGTGTTTGTGAGTATGCGTGTGTATGTATGTGTGTGTGTGTGTGTGTGTGTGTTTAACAACATATTTGAGCAAAGAGAACCACATCAACAATGGAAACCGGGTTAATAAAAACTTGGAAAAGGCAAGACAGGTTTCAGACAGAAATGATAGCGAGGGAGAGAGAGACAGAAAAAGTAGGTCCTTCCAGAGGCACCTTCCACCATCTGTTAAATCATACCTTCAAAACACATAAACATACACACACACACACACACACACACACACACACACACACACACAAAAATACGGACGCACATAAATCCAGTTCCCTTGCTTGCTTGTCTTGGTCTCCAAAGAGATCTATCAATATCAAAGATTTAAACCCATCCAAAAATATCCTAGGTCTAATAACACTAAACTGTACACACAAGCTTCCATTCTCCCTGATGGCTCAAGGCTCAGGGTTTAATCTGCCAGCTTCCAAAGACTTCGTCGGCTTCGCTTTCAAAGGTATCAAAGGCTGACAGAAACTCATTCTCAGTTGACAATAAACAACAGGACAAACACGGATGAAAGATGAAATATCTTTTGCCATTGTTTAGACTTACAAGGCGACAAGACTCAGTCCCCCCACCCCCTTTCTCTCTCTGCTTTATCAAAGGTCCGTCTGTCTATATCTTTCTCTATCCCATATCTCATCGTGTGCGTCTGTCTCCGTCTGTCTCTCTGCCCCTGCCTTCTTTTTTGTCTGCCTGTCTGTCTCTGTGTCCCATCCATTCTTGTGCCCCTCCCACACGGTCGACTTCTTTAACACCCCCCCACCCCCTCCAAATAAATTTTCCTCCCATGTCTATTTCATTTATTGTTCACGGGGACAATAAAGTATCACCTTATCCTAGCTTATCTGGCTTGCTGAATTGTCTCATCGTTTCCTAAAATTTCCGTCCTACGTAACATAAAACAGCTCATTTTGAGGGTCATATGACACAGGTGGGAAAGGAAAAGGACAAAGGAAGAACACCGACCACAGACATTCTGCTGTAGGAAACAGAAGGTGAACTAAAGATAGTGAGACAGAGAGAGAGAGAGAGAGAGAGAGAGAGAGAGAGAGAAA
>NW_004797370.1:376690-377751 GCF_000002075.1 Aplysia californica
CTCCCCTCTCTCTTTCCAACCTTTACAACGATTTAGCGAAATCCCCCCAAATATTCCAGACAGCCCTTTGCACCGCGCCGGGCTCGCAGCCCGCAAATGACTGGCCAAATCCAATCAATTTACACGCCGGCCAAGGGAGATAATCCAATTTGTTCCCCACCTCATCGGCAGTCGCAGGAGTTGTCGTCCCCTGTCCTCCTGTCGACAGCGACTCTATTGAGCTGCCACAGTCGCCACACCACCCACCCACTGACTGTGCTACTGATTGGGTGTTTTTTCCCATTTTTTTGGGGGGGGGGGGGCAAGGAGGTTACAGTTGGGTAGACAGCGTTGAGTAATGAAATACTAAAACATGGATACATAATAATACTATTAGCACACAAGCGCTCGCGCACACACATGACGCTATCTCTCTTACACATACACACACACACACACACACACACACACACACACACACAGCGAGAGCAAGCATGAGGGAGAAGAGAGAGAGAGAGAGAGAGAGAGAGAGAGAGAGCGAGCGAGAGAGAGAGAAAGAGAGAGAGAGAGGGGGCGGGGGTGAGAAGGAGTGGGAGCAAGTCAGAGAAAGAGAGACAGAGACGGAGTGAGTGTGTGCGTGTGTGTGTGTGTGTGTGTGAGTGTTTGTGTGTTTGTTTGCGTGCGTGAGATAGTTTTAGTAGAGGTTTTACGGCGCTCGCAACTGCATAAGGTCATATATATGAGCGCCAAGGGGTGGACGTCAACAGAGAAATCTTTACAGGGAATCAAACTTACTCTGTTCACCTCTCTAACTTCAACAGCAGAAAGTCTGCTTCGACTATCAAGGCACTCCGGAGATAGCGGGTCACAAGAGTGTGACAAACATACAAAAGAAGTAGAGGAAAATGACGATAGTAAGGGTTAGGAAAGAAAAAGCAGCAGTTCCCTGTTGTAGTTCAGGCACAGTTATGAGCATGACATGGTTGGATCAGCCCATTTACAATTCTACTGTGCATTAGAACGAGAAATGTCCCCCCTTAGGGAATGGCCTAAAGACACTTGAGCCAATGGCATCGCCCCGG
>NW_004797370.1:380152-382200 GCF_000002075.1 Aplysia californica
CAGACCTACACAAGCCGAGGCAGTTGGCACGTGTTCAGAATCATTACAGACGAGACACGATATCTATTCATCTCCATTCCCACAATCTTGTATTCAAGAACTCTTTCCAAATATTCCTATACCACCTCCCACGGACGCCTTATGGGTCAATGTTATATTTTATCTATTTTCCGAGACACACTTGCTATTCAAATATTCTATGGATTGATGCATATTAAAAGTGCAACATTAGTCCAGTAATTTTAACATTTTTGGGGGTATCATGCTGGACTAGGGAATGGATGGCCCTAGTTTGAATCCCCAACGTGGCAATCTGAACATGGGTTGTTTTAAGGCTCTCCACTCATCTGGCTGTGTCCTATCGAGATGGGCGTAAAATTCAGAGACCCAGACTCTTAAATGACCATACAGCGTTAAATGGGGTGTCAACCCGATACAATGACAGTGACAATCTCACGATGAAAAACAAACAACCCCCCCCCAAAACCCCCCCCCAAAAAAAACAACAACAACAAAAAAACGACCCAATGCAAAACAAAATAAAAACTAAGACCAGGGTTGTGGGGGAACAGGAGCCTTGGGAGGGTGTTATTGGCCACGTTTCGACCCCGAGTTATGTTTTGTTTTAGTAACGTTTTATGGCGCTCGCAACTGCATAATAAGGTCATATGAGCGCCAAGTGGTGGATGTCAAAGGAGAAGTCCAAACGGGGAACCAGGCTTATTCTGGTCACCTCTCGAACCCCAACAGCACAAACTCTGCTTCGACTAACAAGACACCCCGGAAATAGCAGTTCACAAGAGAGTACAAATATACAAAAGAAGTCGATGAAACATGACGATAGTAAAGATAAGGAAACAAAAAGCAGCAGTTCCCCCTATGTTGTTCTGGCACAATATGAGCATGACATTGATACATCCGCCCATATACTATTGTACTGTGCATAAGAACATGTTATAACCACCCACCCTTTGGGAATAGCCTAAAGACACCCCAGTCAGTAGCACTGCCCTGGTTTGGGGGCGGGGGCGGGGGGTGCCCCGAGTTTGACTCTTGTTAATGGATAATATTCAGAAATAAAACTGAAATGCCTAACGTTCTTTTGCATGGTATTTGTCCAAGATCGCTTCGTTGAGCGAAAGATAAGTACATCGGCCAAAAATTTATTTGGGGGGTAAAGAGTTTGTGTGAGTAAAGAGAAGCACATCGACTCAATAACGTCAAGTAAAAAGAACAGACAGAAGCAAGAGAAGGAAAATAAAGAAGTAGGACCTACCAGCACAAGTTTTATGGCACTTGCAACACAATTAGGTCATATTATAGGTCAAGTGTAAAATATTAGAGGTGGTGTTTGAGAGAAACATTTTTAGAAAAGAAAAAGAGATGTGGACGATAAAAGTATGATAGGAAAGAAGAAGCAAACCACACCAGGGCACCAGCATGCAACCTACACTGAGGGAGAAAAATGGACATTCAGAAAGGAGAGAAAAAAAAGGTGGACCTAGCAGGGCCGCCGTACTTAAATGACCCGCATTAGCGCAAAAAGGACGTAGGTCCGGAACTCTCTAGACAAACAAAGTTTGAAGATCAAAGCTTCCACCCCCCCCCCCCCCCGGTGAAAATTGTTTTGATGTTTCTATTTCACTCTCTCTCTCTCTCTGTTTTTTTCTTATCTTCCCTCCCCCTCTCTCTCTCTATCTGAGCATCTGTCTCGATCTATATATCTATCAGTCTGTCTCTGTTTCTCCCTCTCTCTCTCTCTGCATCTCTCTCGATCTATACATCAATCTCTCTCTCTCTCTCTCTCTCTCTCTCTCTGTGTATTCTCCCTGTCTCTCTTTCTCTCTCTTTCTTCTTCTTCTTCTTCTTCTTCTTCCCTCTTTGCCTTCTCTTTCACTGCCTTCCCTCTTTCCCCGTCTCTCCCTCCCCCTGTCTCTCTCTCTAACTCTGTCTCTCTCTCTGTGGGCAGTCTTGAGGAAAAGAGGCTTGAGAGGGAAAATGTTAACATTACTACAAAGTATGTACTCGGAAGTTATGTGCTCTGTCCG
>NW_004797370.1:384207-388816 GCF_000002075.1 Aplysia californica
GGGGGGGCTTTTATTGCGCGTTACATTGTATCTGACGAGTTAGGAAAGCGGTGGAGATGTACATGAGAAAAATAATAGGAAAAGAACAGAAACCAAACACGACAACTTACAGACAACAGACAACAGGACAAAACCTAGCTGTTCCCAGAACGAAATGATGAGAGAAAAGCACATCGACAATATAATGATCATTTATAGCTGGTAAAAAATAAGGCAAACAGACAAAACAATAGAGGGAAAACAAAAAGAAGTACGAACTACTAGTGGCGCACTCCAACGACCCACGAAAATGACAACAGCAACACCAACAACAATAACAACAACCCCAACAACAACAGCAGCAGAAGCAGCAACAACAACAACAATACCACCAGCAACGACAACTGAGATATCGATAAGTACCAAGAGAACATACTAGAAAAAACCGAAGCCTATAAGGAAAACAAATCGAGTCTCCAGGAGAGGGACCCAGCTTCACCGGGGAAGAAAAAAAAACCCAGAAAGAAAACTGAAGCGTTAGCTCCTCCAAATAACTCAAATACTATCATTTCTATGGCTAGGTCCTCACGTTTCTATCCGTATTCAAAAGGAGAACACCGGACGCGAGGTAGCCCAGCACGCTTTGAATTCCCAGCAAAATATTTCTTTAGACAATAGGATCCTGTCACTTCTTTATACTGACTGGAAGACAACACTAGTTGTTCGGAAAAAAACCCTGCGTCTGTGGTGTAGCAGTTAGGGGCGTTTCGGTAGCACGAAGAAGAGCTGAGTTCAATTCCTATGTGGGGAGAACATTCATTAAATTCTATTCATCTTATTTTTCCTCTTAAAAGAACACGCTCGCAAGCCCGATAAAGATCTCATTGCCCAATAGCGTCGAGTTCGAAAACAGAAAACTCATTGAGGAATGACAGTAATATAGGTCAATCAGCACAGGGAAAAAGTAAGACAGACAGAATCAACAGACGGAAAAAAAGATTTAAGACCTACCAGTAGCATTCTCCAATCACTAATATATTTCAGAATTTGGACGGCGCCTGGTCGCAGACGGTTACGGACACTGAGGGATGGAAATGAGACAGCAGCGGGTCATTTCATATCTTACACCATAAACGCAAATATTTGGGATATCGATTCGGTTTTTTTGTGTAAGAGTTTTTGTTTTGGTTTTTAGTAAGTGTTTTACGGCACTTGCAACAGAATAAGGTCAAATAAGTACCGAAGATTAGAGGTGTTACAATAGAGTAACAAACACAAAAAAGAAGGAGGGGATATAATGACGATAGAAGTTTGAAAGGAAAGAAGAAGCAAACCACTACAGACCACCCGTCAACCACAACTTGTAAGAGTTAAACAGCAATTTCAACACAATGAGGTCATACAAGTGCCGATGAATAGATGAGTTACAAGAGAGTAACACACACAAAAAAAGGAGGAGAGATAAGGACGATAGACGTTTGATAGGAAAGAAGGACCAAACCACACCAGAGCACCCGCTAACCACCCACTTAAGATATCGTCCAATGCATTTTGCGAGTTTGAGCAAAAGAGAAGTACAAGGACGCAAAAACACCAGGAAAATGTAAGGGAGACAGACCCGTCTCATCACTAGAATTTTTAGACATTTCTCAACAAAGAATGTTTTCTAGAAGTTTCAAGACAAGGAATGTTGCGCAACACGGTAACGTACATGGGGAGAAAAAGGGGACGCAAGCGGCACTTATATAGTGTGAAGACGGGAGAGAAGAAATCTCTAGAGTAATCTCCCCTTGATATCCTTCCCCGTGATGACCGTCATCAGCTGAGATGAGATTTTCTCCCGGCACGGCTCTGAATGTATCGCTATAAGATCTCAACGGACACCCTCTTCTGCTCGGGAGATACGCCCATAAAGCACTTGGGACGTAGGAATACGTTTGGCAAAGGGAGAACTCTTGCCAGGAAATTGAATAATAAATACGTTTGGAGAGGTGTGGAAAAACGGCTAAATATTCATATTGAATCTCGCAATTTTCTTTTTTTAATGGCTTAACCCATTTCTTTCTCTTCCCCGGTCCCACACTTCCACCCCGTGCCCTAAATCTCCCGGATATATTTCGGGGTCACCCCAAAATCCAGCATACACCAGAGGACTGTCCGTCCTCCCTCATCCCTCAAAATTGACTCATTTACTAAAGGCACAAAACGATGAACGAAAAGGAAGAATGGAAGGGAGGTAGAAAAAGAATTTTTTTTTAAATCCAAAAGGGGGAAAAAGGGAAGGGAAGAAAGGAAGAAAGACAGAGTAAGTAAGAAAGAAAGAAAGTGAAATTAAAAGGGGGACGGGGTGAGCTAGCAATGTGACAATCCAGTAAAAAGAGTCGACCTGCACATCGTGACGTCACTCCAATGTAGAAGTCGTAGTGTTCGATAAATTTCAATGTCGAGCAGACCGTGAGATTGACAATTACTGTGCTAGCCCACAAACTGTGGTGCATCCACACTTCTCTGAAGGACCTCTTGTGCAAAAAGACCAGCATAATTCTAGCCGGACGGTAAACTGTATTTTCCTTCCCCCGAACAAAAAATAATACAAAGATAAGATAAAATAAAATAAAATAAAATAAAACGAAACCAAACCTGAAATAAAGTGACATTATATCAAGAATTCCTACCAACATAATATAAGTTCTCCAATACCCAGTGCACATTGTCAATTTGATACATTAAATTTGATTAGTGGGGAACCGTCGGGGAAAGCTAGGATTTTCCTTCATTCAGGGATAAAAGCCACCCTTTTCACACAATTTATTTATGTTTGTTCGGGAGAGGATTAAATCAAATTGTGCCAGAATGGCAGCTTTCCCCCTTCATAAAAGAAAATCTCCCAGCCCCAACTGTATCTAACGTATCAGATGTATCCAATGAGCTATGTGTATTGAGTATAAGAAGCTGAAACGAGGCAATCACAAAGCTCAAACCCAACTGCACTCGTTTGTGTTTGTGCATGAGGGTACGGCCACGCAACTTCGGAGGACCGGGGAACAGCGACCGCGCTAGTCCCGTCCTGATGGTACTGATCATGGTACCGATACCAAATAGTTTTTGTTGTAGTTTTTTAAAAATCAATTTCTTTTCGATTTTTATTAATTAATTAATTAATTAATTTATTCATTTGTTGGTGAGTGGGGGTTGTTTTTTTTGTTATTGTTTTTTTTGGGAGGGTGGGGGGGGGGGGGGGTCGTGTTTTTGCTGATTACTGATTAAGCTAGAGTGATATGAAAATAGGCTCTACATTGGTTTGAGACTGCACTGGTAGCATTTTACAACTAGTTCTTTAAGATTCTCCCTGCGTCAGTTCTTTATGATTGTAGGCTGTGTACAAGTATTGTCTTTTTCTGCTCCTTTGCCTGGGCCAAGGCTAAAACAGCACCTGGACATGGATGGCTGGTGCCTCTATAAATAAATCATTGATGGTCTGGTCTGCCTGGGCCAATCGACAGGCCTCCTGATATTTTTTTGTTTGTTGCTGTCCTCATCTTCACCGAGATCTATTGCTGCTCTAGGTGCTCCACAGCGAGGGCATATTATGTTATTATATATAATTTTTGCGTAAAACTATTATGTTTAGAATTGGCCGTAACACTTAAAAAACACCCAAAAAAGAAAACAAAAAACCCAAACAAGTATGACAAGGTGATTCGATAGAGCTCCAGCTATCGACAAATCGAAATGAAATGCAATCTAACCCCTCTAACAGTGTTCGATTACACCAGAAGATGACGTCAAAGTCGCTCTTACCCGGTGCAGCCAGCAGCTCAACCCACTTTACAGACTAACCCTGCCACCATGACGTTTTCTGCCCCTTTAAGAAATAACAGGAGTCATTTCTTTTTCGATATCGGCTAAGCTCATACAAAACTTTAGTGAACACTTTCTTTTATTTTAATAACTAAATTTTAATATATAGTTTAATAAGCTCCAAGATTTGGGCCAGTTCGTCTGAAACTGCTATCGTTTGGGACACTTCTTGGAGCACAAGTTGTTTTGAGGGTCTGTGAGGCATTTACGTTCAAAACCTTCGCGTTATAGTGTCTGTAAAGGGCGAATCATTGCGACAATTTTACAAAGGAACATGTCGAATACATCCCGAGTTCATTTGCTCTCCTCCTCCCCTTTAAACAACAAACAAACAAACAAACACACACACACACACACACACACACACACACACACGCACATACATTCGGGTCTCACCACTCCAAGATAGTATCCTCGCAAAGCATCATACAAGACAACGCCTCGCCTCAAGATTGGGTTTGATTTTTAGTGAAGAGAAGCGCATCGACACAATTAATAATGGTCACTTACAGCAAGAAAAAACCTGACCGATAGACAGAAACAACAGCATGTGAGGAAAGAAGCCAGGGCCTACCAGAGTCACCCTCCAACCAACCACCTACTCACATTAATTTCTTCAGCGGCCCAAACAAGTGCTTCAAAATAAAGCCAATCCACAGTCAAATCACACTCAAAGCACAAACAGCGAGAAACACAGAATATTGTTTAAAAAAAACACATAAACAACCGTTAACAAAAGCAGCCCCAGATAAAAAAACAACAACCCCCC
>NW_004797370.1:390421-395616 GCF_000002075.1 Aplysia californica
CCCCCTCTCTCTCTCTCTCTCCGCCTCGCCCTCCCTATTTCTCTGCCTCTCTCTGCTTTATTTTTTATTCTCTTGCAATAATATCTACAGGTTTTCATAATTTTCTGTCTTTCCTCTTCACCTTATTTTGCTGTCCCCACTCCCCTCCGTTCCCGAACTCTTTCTCCCTGAATTACTATCTCTGTCTCTCTCTTTCTGTCTTACATTCTCTCTTTCTGTCTGTCCTTCTATATCGCTCCTTTCTTTGGACCGTTATCTGTTTCACTTTAGATTGCTCCCCCCCCCCTCTCTACCTCCCTCTCTCCCCCACCCAATCTTCCTCGCCCACATAACTCCTCCCGTTTACTCTTCGAGGAATACAATAAAAGCTTTAGTTACGTGAACAGAATAAATTACCAAAAAGAATTTCCCCCAAAAAGGTGGCTTTGAAATGTGACGTAGGATCTACCAGTGGCACTCTCTAACTACTCGTAAACATCAACTTCAACCGTTGAACCCAGAATCAAACCTGGAACTAAACCGTCTCACAATGCGTCCACCACGTCTTTGCTTCAGACAAGACAACCATACATACTATAAAACATCCCTTGCGTCTTCTTCTTCTTCGATATATTTTTGTTTATTTGTATGAGTAAAGAAAAACACACCCAAAAAATAACGACAATTTACTAGATGTTTAAAAAAGAAAAGTAAGAAAGATGACCCCCACCCCTCCAACTTAAAGCAAACGGGGGTGGGGGGGGGGGTTCAACAGAAAGAAGTAGGAACAACCAGTAGCGCTCCCCAAACACCGTTTCTCATTGATAGATAGGTTATAAAAACCCAGTGAACTAAAAGAAGTACGATCTAGTAGTGGCGCCTTCCAACCACCCACACTCATCAGCGCTCTCCCCCGTTCTTCTTCTTTATCACGTTCGTCTTTTTTCTGATCTTCCTCTCCTCCTTCAACTCAAACGTCAGCTCTGCCATTACGATCTTTCGTCTCTCGCAGCCCCTCCGATCTCGCGGGAGTCTCTCGAGGTACTTTTAAGTCTCTCCGCGCCCGCACACACACACACACACACACACACACACACACACACACACACACACACACCAGCCTCCAATCAGTAACTACACCCCACCAACCCCATCCCATATTCACTTCCCTGACCATAGTAGGATCTTTCTCTCTCTCTCTCTCTCTCTCTCTCTCTCGCTCTCTTTCTGATTATACACAAATCTCCCCCTGCCCCGCTTCCCCCTCCCATCTTTTCCTGTTTCAGGGCTCAGTTCAACACAAGCCCAATCAGGGGTGGCGAGAAAGCGATATACACAAAGAAAGCACTTTATTCCATGCAGAAGTGGAGGGTGGACACTTCCGTAGAGAGAAGAGAGAAAGCGAGAGGAGGAGAGAAAGTTAGATTGAGGGGGAGTGTGAGGGAGAAAAAAAAAAAAGAAGAGAGAGAGAGAGAGAGAGAGAGAGAGAGAGAGAGAGAGAGAGAGAGAGAGCGCGAGAGAGCAAGCATCAACGACAAAAATATTTCAAACCCTCCACCGCCATCACCATCACAAAACCATCAACATATCCACCTCCCAACAGAACCCTCGACAAAATACAGCCACCCCAAAAAAAGAAAAAACCCTACAAAAACACAAAAACAACAACTACAAACAAGCAGCCTTCTACCAAACAAAAAACAACAACAAAAACCAAACACATACAACAAACAAACACACACAAACAAACAAACAAACAAACACACACACACACACACAAGCACAAGCACAAACCACCAGCACTGCACACAAGAAAAGACAAATTATAATACAGTACTCACATCTCCCCACCGCCCCACGGCGTCATTGATGTCGTTCCGGCCCAGCGACAGGTCCACAATGCACTTGTTCACCGCCTTGCTGCTCCGCTCCGGGGTCAGGTCCTCCTCGGCGATTCGAACCCAGCCCAAGGAGCGCACGGAGAAGCGGGCACAGCGCTCGGAGCTACCCTCCTTCTGACTCGCCTGACGGGACGAGCTGGGGAAAGGGAAGTTTGCTTTACGTCCCAGTAACAATTTTACGGCACTTTCAACACAAATAAGTCATATAAGTGGCGAAGATAACGATAGGAAGTCTTTTAGTTTTAGTAGAGGTTTTACGGCGCTCCCAACTGCATAAGGCCATACGAGCGCCAGAAGATTAGAGGTGTAACCAAGAGAGTAACAAACACAAACAAGAAGTCTGGAGTGTAACATGCAAAGAAAAAGAGGAGGGATAAGGACAATAAATGTTTGAAAGGAATTAAGAAGCAAACCCCACCAGAGATCTGCCAACTACGATAAGGAAGAGAGGGAAAATGGAAGATAAACTAGTAAAATTTCTGTGGTTCAAAAAGACAATAGCTGAAATATATAAATATTACGGAGCATCACTGTACCCCTACCGAATAAAAATCTAAACACATTAAAGGTCGTTTAGCGCTGGAGAAGAGTAAGGCTGACAGACAGATAGACTCAACGGAAGGGAAAATAAAAATAGAAACTACCACTGGCGCCCTCCAACCACCCGCATTGAAAGAGACCCCCCCCCCCCCGCATTCACCCCCTAAAAAAACAAAAACAACTCCACCTACAACCCCCCCCCCCTCACACACAAAATCTACTAGTAGAGAGAGACATACCGGTACAACAACGGCCATTTAGTGCTTGGAACAAATATCGAAAGACAGGCTAACACAACAGTATCAGACGAAAAAACAACAATCAACAACCAAAAAGTAGCGGGCCTCCAAACACCCGCACACGACGACAAGACCTACGGCGGTATTGATAAAACGACATTCATATTAAAAACAACAAAAAGTCAAAGACCGACTGGCGTACTCACAGGGACTGGAGGCTCTTGGCGGCGTACTGCAGGGCGTGACCTTCGAACTCTGCCAGGTGGCGCTCTGTGCTGGAACCCACGCTGCCCGGAGTGGACGGGATGGACGCACTGGAGCTTGACCCCTGAAGGACGAGATAAGGTCATACGGTCAAGGTCAGGTTGTAAATGTCACAGATAGTATTTACAAGCCACATATTTTAGAATGAAATAAAATGATTGTTTATTTATTGGTTAGCCCACTCCTTCAGAAAGCATTGCCTGCCCATACCACCACATCCCCGGATTTCCACATTTAGTTTGGTTAAAAAGAAGTGAATTGACACTGTAACGGTTATCTCCTGCAGGGAAAACAGTAATTGTTTGTTTGTTTATTTGTTCGGGGAAAAAAATAACCACATCGACACAATAGTGGTCGTTTAATCCTGGGAAAAGTAAGACAGACGTACAGACAGAAACAAAAGAGGAAAAGTTTAAAAAAAGTAGGGCCTAATAGTGGCACCTTCCAACCCCCCGCAAAAACAGAAAGACAGAGAGGCAGAAACAAAAAGGGGAAAGAAAGTAGTAGGATCAATCAGCCTCATCCTAAGCATTAAACAGAATTATTGAAGGTCGGCGTTGACATCAAACAATACATGTGGGTAAGTGTATAAGAAACAGTTTTATCTATAACAAAGCGGAGGTTGTCATTTTCGCTACAGGCAGCCGTGCTCATTTTCAAAAATTGTTTTAATGTAGGAGTTTTTACGCCTTCATCTAGACAGTTCATATCATTTAGAAGGCGGGCTTTTATTCTGCCTGTTGGGGTCGATCTGGGCTGAGAGGGATACAACGACCAAGCAGACAGACCGATATACTTGATAAAAATTCTTCCCACGCGGAAATCGAAGTCTTGTCTCCAGCATGCAAAGGCGAGACACCGAATCGCTATACAGCAGACGCCGGTGTTAAGAAGTTTGACACAAATAAAGGAACGCGCAAGACCCAACCCCCCCCCAAAAAAAAACAAAAAACAAAAAAAACAAAAACAAAACACAAAACAACAACAACAACAAAAACCACAAAAAACCACCAAAAAACCCACAAAGCATTATAAGACCAAGCTGCACAATTCAGCTAACGTTCTTTCATCAAAATCCTGAAATGAATGTAAGGCAACCGATACGGGGTGAAGATGGCGGGGTCGGGGGGCGCATATCAATCATGTATACGCTCCTCCAGTATAGATGAAGAAAGATATTCCCCCGAGTTCTAGAACTGAGGGAATAGGAAGGAAAATAAAAGTGGGGAGTGGGCGGCTAAGGGAGTGAGAATGGGGGATAGGGAAGAAAATAGGGAAGTGGGGGGGGGGGGGTTGAACTCGATAATAAGCAAAGATAAGAAGATACAAGATAAGATACACCCGGCCCTTTTAGCCCAATCCTACTTTATCCCCTCGTAAACAGCAACTGCATATAAAAATGGGTCTGGTTCGATAGAAGGGACGTCCTGGACCTTTTTACTTCCTCAAACAGGAGAAGAAAAAAACCCGCGCTGGATCTCACAAAAGCGAGGACAAGACAAGGCGACATTTTTGCAGCATGCAGAGCTTAGCTCAGCCCGGTTCAGCTATTCTTTTGTTTTGTTTTTGTTTCAGTAAAGAATTTTACTCCATTCGCAGCAAATAAAGGCTGTGTAAGTGTCTAAAATTAGAGGTGTTACCAAAAATTAACTTGCACAGTAAAGAAAAAGAAATAAGGACGATATATGTTGCTGGAAAGGAATAGAAGGAGCACATCAAATCAGAGCACTCGCAAACAAACCCCTCCCTATGATAAGACGAGGAGGCATTTCAGCGGGATTTAGAGCTTAGCTCAGCCAGAGGTCGGAGCCTCACAAGAACTGGCACAGTTTGAGGACACATCAGCAGATAGACACGACACTGGACATTAAGTACAGGGGAAAACAGCAAGACAGAAAAAAGAGATGAACGGGTTCAGGACGGGGGGCAAGGACCTTTATCTTCCAGTGTCCCCCTCAAACTACTCACACGTCGAGAGCTGGGGGAAAAAAGTTCATTTAGGACAGAAAACGTAGCACAAGGAAGCGCAAATCAAGTGCCGATGTTTTTTCCCCCTCACTTTTCTTTTTTAAGTTTAAATAAAAATTAACCTACCAGGAACTGCAGAAAGAGACGACTTGACTGGCATGAAAAAGAAGAATGCTTATTGAGACAAGGAGGCAGGAAGGAGGAGGAGGAGAGACGGGGAAGAGAAACCCACAAAAAGAACAAAGAGAGAGAGAGAGAGAGCGAGAGAGCGAGAGAGAGAGAGAGAGAGAGGGAGAGAGAGAGA
>NW_004797370.1:396570-399146 GCF_000002075.1 Aplysia californica
AGAGAGAGAGAGAGAGAGAGACCAACCCCCCGCCCTCCCCAGCGATTTAATGCGCGTGCTGCATTAAGATGAGCAGCAACCTTCATCATGCACAAAAATTCCCCCGGGCGAAGGCCTATATATTTTCATTGCTTATGAGAAGTCGGCGGTGTACGACAGGCTGTAATTCTTATGCATTGGCTTGGCCCACAATAGATGGCGTTACTGGGCGCTGGCGCCGTGTCGCAACGCGTCGATACTCTCGCGTACATATGGTCGCTTTTAAGCACAAAGGGGCTTTCCCGATAAACGCTGTTTTGAGAAAATCGAAGTTAAAGTCTTTGAACCCTTATACAGTCTCGTTTAAAGTCAAGGAGAGTTTTCTCTATAACCAAACAACCAAACAAATATACACACCAATGAAACCAAATTTCTCCTAGAGGTAAGGCAATGCCCACTTTTGGTGAAGGTCAAGATTTCTGTAAACCCCCGAAATCTGGGTTAGTCCGCTTGTCCTTAAAAGCGACCATATATGGGGGACACATCTCCGCTCTGCATTTTATACATATCGCCTTATTCGTCTGGTTTTGTTTTAGTTTTAGTGAACGTTTTCGGCACTTGCAATACAAACAGGTCGTGTCTCAGTTTTTAGTTTCAGTCTCCGTAAGAGTTTTACGGCACCCGCAACACAAAAAAGAGCTGATGTGTCAGGCTTTAGTTTTAGTAAGATACTTACAGCATTCGCAACAAAGAAAGGTCACACAAGTGCCCAAGATTAGAGGTGTTACTAGAGATATAGAGTAATATAATATACGGAAAGGAAGAGGGAGAGGCAAAGAATATATATGTTCAATAGAAAAGCTAGAACAAAAGACACAAGAGCATTCGCAAACCATCCTCTCGTCATCTCCGTATGCAATTCTTTTCCTAAGTTATCAAAAATTGTGGGAATAACCATGGCGTAGCGAAGCGACGCAGCCAAAAAGGAGCAGGACTACTGACAATTCAACAGAGTTCCACCCCTCCCCCTTCTAAAACACAAAAATAAAACAAAAATAAAAAAAGAATAAAACATCAACAACATAAAGCAAAACCAAACGCAAAACCAAAACCAAAAAACTTACCGCTGAAAAAAAGGCAGACAGGCAGACAGACGGACAAGGAAAAAAAAACATGTAAAAAGATAGACTTGCCCGAGGGACTGGGGAGAGAGAGAGGGGGAGATTAAGTGAGTGAGAGAGAGAGAGAGAGAGAGAGAGAGAGAGAGAGAGAGAGAGAGAGAGAGAGAGAGAATGTAGAAACTCCAAAGAAACCCTGTAGAAATTCGTCAAAGAGCGGTACGCCGTTTGAGACAGAGACGGCCAAAGGGGACATTAAACATCGTTTGGAGGAGATCAGATCTTGGCCTCATGAATATGCATGGCGTATTGACATGCCCGCGAAAAAGACTTCCGTTAGAGAAAAAAAGTCAGGCAACAATTTTGCATCTTTTCTACTTTTTCCGCGAGTTTAACATTTCAGCCAGAAAAGTAAAGGGTGTGCGTGCGCGCATGACAATTCTTTTTTTGTTTTGTTTGTTTAATTCATTTTTTTTTTCTCGTTTAAGCTTTTTTCGGGCCCCAAAAAATTCAAAACAAAACAATGAAAAGAGGGGAAAACCCCCGCCAAATGCCATCATCTTTCTTGCTCTTCTTATCTTCTCATTTCACGTATCAATGGACAATGCAGAGTTTCGTATCTTGGATCTCTGTGAAAGCTTTCTGACTATGAGAAATGGAGAGGGTCTTGTTGTTGGTTGAGCAAAGAGAAACAAATCGATACAATAAAAATACAATATCTGTTTAGGGAAGGGGAAATTATGTAACACAGAAAACAGAAACAACAGTTGGGAAAGAAAAGAAGTAAAGGGGTCAGCTGGTGGTGCTCTCTATCCACCATAAGTCATAATATAATCAGTTTGTTCGAGTAAATAGAGTCACATAGACAAAAGAATGGTTCATTTAGAGCAGGGGGGAAATGAGACAAACAGAAAGACATGAAGTAAACCTCCCTCCCCCCTTCTCCCCCCTCGGCACCCTCCAACCATCTGCTGTGAAATAAGCTTTTAGTTTAGTTTAGTATGGGGTTTTATTGCGCTCGCAACTAAATAAGCTTTGGGGGTTACTGTTTCAAGGCTTCCAAAGCACCCCTTCGTTATACTAACATTATGGGGTTTTACAGTACCTGCAACACAGATCGGCCACATAAGTACTGAAGATTAGAGATATTACTAGAGAGTAACATATATGTTTGATAGAAAAAAAAGAGCAAACCGCACGAAAGCACCCACCAACCACCCAGTTAAAACAACAATGACAACAACAATAACAACAACAACAAAAGCAACAAAAGCAATAACAGCAGCAGCAACGAAAACACAAAAATGGTAAAAACGAAATTGATCATCCACAAAAACATGCGATATAGCCTTTTACAATTCTTCCCTGTGCAAGAGCAGATTTATCAAATATGTCGATAAAATAATAAGATACAGCAAAATATCCCATCCACCTTCCCCATTCAATCCCTCTGTCTCTCTCTGTCTCTTTCCCTCCCAC
>NW_004797370.1:399327-400556 GCF_000002075.1 Aplysia californica
TCCCCCCCCCCCCCCCCCCCCCATCTCTCTCTCAGAACATCAAACACACACACACACACACACACACACACACACACACACACACACATTCACACACACACGACACAATCTTCTATCCCCCTTCTCTCTCCCCAATAAAATAATAACACCAACATGACGATGAATTAAGCCCAAAAAGGCTAGCGGCTAATGTCTTTTCAGTTTCACGCTTGTATGACAAAATTACATCGTAAAAAATCACGGACGCCACCGATCATTCAATGTCTAATCAACAGCAGAGACCCCCCCCCTCCCCCCTGTAAGGCGAGGTTGAAAGGAAAAAAGGGGGAAGGGGGGGGGGGATCCAAAGTGATAGGGCGGGATGCACGTCCATTCAATCTAACAAATTACGGCCAAAGGCCTGGAGGTCAACCAAAAAAAAAAAAGAGAAAGAAAGAAAAAAAAGATGAAATTTAGGAGAGGAAAAAACCCCCAATTCTGAAGACAACTCCATTACCAGAAAGCCATTTGAAAACGGAGCAAAAATATGGCAGGCGAGAGGCTCCAATGTTGTAATTTTGCGGAACAATTTCCTGTCTGTGACCCCGCCCCTTTTCCTATCCATTCCTATTCGCCTGTTAGTTTGAAAAACAAAATATATTCCTTCAATTATGTATCCAACGCAACGCAACGTTCTGGTAAAAAGAATAATTACACCAAGCAAAAGCATCCCTACTCCTCCGTCTCTCGCTCTCGTCTTTTCCAATAATAAATGAAAACACTGCATCACCATAAAGCCACACTCTAATCAAAGTGAAAAAAAAACCCACCCCCAAATAAACAAACAAGAAAAGCGACAACGACGGAACAAACAGATCTATAAATTATATGTAAACACCTCTATCTCTACCCCACCCCGAACAAAAACGACAACCACAGACCAATCAGACTTATAAATTACAAGTGAACACCCCTCACTCTACCATCCACACTCCCACCCCCCTTAAAAAACAAAACACAAACACGCCCCCAAAAAACCACAAAAAAACACACCAAAGCAAAAAAACCCAAAACAAACCAAAGCAAAAAAAAAAAGCGCACACTTGACCGTCAGAACAATAATATCATTCTATTATTACTCTTTGTAAGGTCTACCCAATCTCTCTCAATCTCTGTCTCTCTGCCTCTCTCTCTCTCTCTCTCACACACACACACACACACACACACACACACACTCACTCACTCACTCA
>NW_004797370.1:401225-408264 GCF_000002075.1 Aplysia californica
TGTGTGTGTGTGTGTGTGTGTGCGCGCGCGCGTTCAAAAAAGTCAAGTAGGCAGGCAAAAGGACAAAGAAGCCACGACCTGCACGTACACACAAAAAGGTAGGTCAAGGACAAAGGAACCCCTCCCTCCCCCAAAATAAAAAAAACAAAACAAAAAAACCCAACAAAAACAACTCAAACATAAATACCCCTCAATCAGTCGTTTGATTATCCACTGCCTCTGTTCCACCCTTTTTATCCCTGAAACTTCATCCCTCCTTTTGTCCCCCGTAACACTCGCTCACTCACACACACTCTCACACACATGATATTATCAAAGCTTCCATCTTCTCCCGGCCAGAATTGATGAGCGCGGCGCAGGTCACCTATAAACACAGCGATCAATTCCCTCAAGTATCTCGGATTTCACACGCTGAGGGGAAACAGATTTAGTTGGAAGCCACCCAGAATCTCTCAGGGTTATACATCAGCAGCAGATCCATTCATTCTCATGACCATGCGTTAAGTCAGATTTATACCATAAAGGAAGAAAAATCTTCAAACTCCAAACCAACGACCGACCACCAGTGTCAAGGGTGCAGCGGTTAGGCCAGTGCAGTCCACATTATCTAACCCGTGCTGTTGAACGCAGGTCAACCTCCCATGAGGGGGATATTGGTCTCGCTGTTGGGATGTATTCCTCTCAGCACGGGTTGACCCTGATAGGTATGGTCGAAGCCCGCAACCGAAATGATCTAAATTGTGTCCATGGGGGCGTAAAATCTTTTTTAAAAATACACCACCAGCAGTCCCACCCATTCTCAAGACCGTGCGATGAATAAAATTCACACTTGGAAAGAACACCAGCAAACTAGCGACGACAACTGGAGAAGGTTTAGTTGTTTTTTGTTTTTTTCCATAACAAGCTTTTAGAAAGAGTTTTACAGCACATGCAACACAAACAGTTCTTATAACTACGAAAGTAGGGAGGAGAGAAAAGAAATATATTACGTCTGATAGGAAAGAAGGAGCAAACCACATTAGAGCATCAGTCGACCATTCATGGAGTATTCAAACTGTAAACTAACGACCAAGATAGGGGAAAGAAAGGGATAGGGATATCCATGAAAAAAAAACCCCGTACATTTTTCGAATTCAACGTCCTTCTCTGACAGTACCGAACCAAGATGGTGGAGAGCCTACTAAACTACTTACACAATCCAAATAAAAAAACATCCATTTCCGATTTGAACCAGGGCCATCCGCATGATAGCCCAACAGACACCGTCTCTAATGTCCTGCTCCATGATGAGGCCAACTGGGGCAACAGTAAAACAGGAGGAGGGGGAGGAGGAGGAGGAGGAGGAGGAGGAGGAGGAGGAGGAGGAGGAGGAGGAGGAGGAGGAGGAGGAGGAGGAGGAGGAGGAGGAGGAGGAGGAGGAGGAGGAGGAGGAGGAGAAGAAGAAGAAGAAGAAGAAGAAGAAGAAGAAGAAGAAGAAGAAGAAGAAGAAGAAGAAGAAGAAGAAGAAGAAGAAGAAGAAGAAGAAGAAGAAGAAGAAGAAATACCACAATCCACCACATCACACCACCCGCCAACTACGCACTCTCTAACCACACACTCTCGAGCTGTGCTCATCGCCTGTTCAGTCTGACATCAAGTGCCACAGCAATAATCACATCGAGAACAAAATGACACCCTATCAGGGAAACAAGCACTTAAGGCATTTTTTAAATTTGTTTATATTGTTTTTCTTTTTCTTTTTCTTTTTTTGTGGAATCCACAATGTCCCTTTAGAAATGCGCTTGATTTCATGCAAAGCCTCGAATTATGTATCCATTAAAAACAAAAACAACAACAACAAAAACCTTACGCCAAAAAGAAACCCAACCCATAAATACCACAACAGCACAAAATATGAAGCATACAAACAAAAGCGGCATTGGAAATGTGCGCCAGGACCAAATAATAAAAACAAAACAACAACAACATTTAGATGTTTTTTTAAGCCCCAGTCGATATAATTTAGATCATTTAGGAAGCGGGCTTCGACCCTGCTAGTCAGCAGATAAAACCTTTTCAAAGCGTATCGTTCTCAGAGCAGAATAGCCATTTCTGAAAGAAACGTGGAAAGCCATGTATGTTGCAGATGAAACCTGCAACAAACCGTTAGTTCGGTTTTAGTAAGAGTTTTGCGACGCTTACAACACAATAAGGTCAAATAAGTGCCAAAGAATAGAGGTTTTACAGGAGATTAATAAACTAAAAAAAGCAGGAGAAGAGATAAGGACGTTAGGTATTTGATTAGAAAGAATAAGCAAATCCCATCAGAACATCCGCTAACCATCCGCAACAACGAAGGGAAACTGGAAACGTCAACAAAACACAGAAAGAACCCTTTCAAACGTAGAGTAAAGTGGGAGTGAAAGAGCCCATGCAGTCAGTTTCCAAGTGGACTCGTCACCGTTCACAACTCCATATTACGTGGGATTAAAACCAAGATTTCAGAGCAATGTCCTTACTTCCGCCCAACCTACGCCAGTGTCAGAGTAGCGCTCTGTCTTGTTGTACCCCCCGCCCCCCCCTCCCTCTCTCTCTCTCTTTCACTCTCTCTCTCTCTCTCTCTCTCTCAATACTCTTCTCTCTCCCCTCTGCCTCTCTCGCTCAATCTCTATCTATCTCTCTTTCTCTCTATCCCCTCCTCTCTCTCTCCTACTTTTTCCCTATCTCATCTCTGCGTCTATTACTCATACTCTGTCCCTCCTTCTCCTCCACTCTTTCTATTTTTCTCCGTCTCTTATTGCTTCATTTTCATTCATTCATATTCTCTGTCTTTCTCATTTAGCTTTGTTTTCGTCAGAGCGCTGCGCATTTCTCTCAGTTTCAACTGTCCACTCTCTGTCTCTCTCTCTCTGTCTCTCTCTC
Organism: Aplysia californica; assembly: GCF_000002075.1. Classification (NCBI taxonomy): domain Eukaryota; kingdom Metazoa; phylum Mollusca; class Gastropoda; order Aplysiida; family Aplysiidae; genus Aplysia; species Aplysia californica. Next base: position 404,127 of record NW_004797370.1, read on the forward strand.
TCAATACTCTTCTCTTTCCCCTCTGCCTCTTTCGCTCAATCTCTATCTCTCTTTCTCTCTCTCTCACAATACTCTTCTCTCTCCCCTCTGCCTCTCTCGCTCAATCTCTCACTCTCTCTCTACACACACACACACGCACACATACACCACACACACACCACACACATACACACACAAACACACACAAATCCTGCGTAGTCTTCGTGGCAACACTGCGCATTTCTCCCCGTTACCAACACGTTTCACGTGAGTGGGGATTAAGTCTCGGGGGATATCGATGTCCTCCTGACATACGCTAGAGTGTTTTCTGAGTTTGAATTTTAAAAAACAAAGATATTTTATTATCTCTATCACTTTAAAAACAAACAGAATAACCTCGTTCCACAACGCAGTTAGGTATGACATGATGTGTATGTTTTGCTCACTGTCCACCCACCTGTCCACCTACTCACCCACATCCACATCCACACCCAAGCCATCGCCGGTATACACCCACAAGCACGTAACAAACATAAAATTATTAAACCCACAATTAATCAACGTTGAGTCGATGGGGGCGTAAAAACATTTATATTAGAAAATTAAAACAACACGCCTGCGCAAAAAGAAAACAACCAACCTCCCCCCCCCCCAAAAAAAAAGAATTTTTTGTTTTAAAATCAAGAAATCAAAAAAAATCAAACAAACAAAACACACACACAGCAAAACAAAAAAAAAGAGAAAAAAAACCACAGCAAAAAGCATGAGCAACTCTATAATGTTCGAGACCGGTACTGGAAAGAGCATGGTTAGCTTGCGAACTCGGATGTTCCCCAAAGCGCTCGATTGGATGTATATTTTACAGGAGGAAAACCAAAGACAATAGATGTTTGAGAGGAAAGAAGGAGCAAACCCCATTACAGCACCTGCCAACCACCTACAACGATATATTCAGAATCAGAAAGATCCAATGGTTATGCACTCGCAATCCCAGAGCAGAGCCGAACCGCAGCCAGAGAGTCTTATCTGCAAGACATTGCAATTATTATTCCACGGTGACACAAACCTCGATTGTAAACATGTTAAGTCCCATAGAGACAATTTTGATCATTCTGGAGGAGGGCAGCTTCGACCCTGCCTGCCATGGCTAACCCTGACTGAGTGAGACACAGTATCCCAGCACACATACGGAGACGTAACTTTTCCCACTTCTCTCTCTCTCTCTCTGTCTCTCCTTCTCTTTCTCTCTTTCATTTTCCCCTCTTGTCTTTTTCTTTCCCATTCTCTTCCCTACTCTCTCCCTAGGGCCCTCGTCTATTTTCTCTCTCTCTCTCTCTCTCTCTCTCTCTCCGCCCATCTCTGCCTCGTACTAGAAAAGAAAAGAAAAGTCCATCAAACACACAAACAAGAGCTCCCAGGGATTTTACTGTAATTGTTTTTCGCCCAGCAGACACGATTCGGATCATTAAAAAATTTGGCAGTGGACTGCTTCGACCCAGCTTGGGGGAAAAACATCTTAAGGGGAAAAAACAAAACAAAACAAAACAAAACAAAAAATATAACATCCCGGCAGACGGAGATACTCAATAACTGACTTTCCAATCCTGGAACTGAACTCAAGTCTTCGGCAAGCAATGGGAAAGAACCTATAAACCCATGAGTGCACACTGCTAAACGAATTCATGTGTTTGAGTCAGAGAGAGCCAAATTTTAAAACATGGATGGGGGCAAAAGCTTATTTATATTTTGGCACAACACGGCCAATTCGACTCGCGATCTTGAAAAAAGAAAATGCCTTTGATTGTGAAGGCTACGGTCGAATTAAGCTGGATTCGGTCGTAATTGTGCCAAGATGGAAATTTTTGTCCCATCAGCCATGTGAGAAAAATCAAAATCTAAACCAAGCTGGCCCTGACTCAAACGGATGCATCCAATCGGCAGTGTGCTCTGGGTAATACCACTACTGTAATACCACAGAGTCGGTGCTTGCTTAGGGTCATCAAACGTTTCACGATATTAGATCCTCCACAGATTACGCGTGGGAGGCTGGCGGGTACTCCGGTGTGATTTGCTTCTTCTTTCCTATCAAACATCAGCTATCGTCTTTATCTCTCTTTCTTCTTTTCTGTGTTTGTTACTCTCTTGCAACACCTCTAATCTTCGGCACTTACATGACCGTATTGTGTTGCAAGTGCCGTAAAACACTAACTAAAACTAAACAGATTACGACACACTCAATCAAACAGTCCGCTCCTCTGTGGTGTAGCGTTTAGGCGCTTGGCCGTCGCACACAGACCTCTAGTCCGATTTCCGTACGGAGAGAATTTGTATCAAGAATCTCGGTCTTCCTGCTGGGACGTTGTATATCTCTCTCAGCCCAGGATGGCCCTGACAAGCAGGGTCGATGCCCGCCTCCTACATGATCTGAATTGTGTTGATGGGGGCGTAAAACACCTACATTAAACAAAGACCCAATCAAACTGAGGAACCAAACTGGAACAAAAAAATATCATGTGCAAGGTTCTACTTGTTAGTTTGAGTAAAGAGAAGCCCATCGACACAATAATGGCCATTTCGTGCTGGGAAAAAGCAAGACAGACAGAAACAAGGGAAAATAAAGAAGTAAGACCTACCAGTGGCGCCCTCCAACCACCCGTTGCAAGATTCTGCACTTTCACAATTTTAGTTTGTAGTTGTAAAAAGAGTGTCACAGCACTTGCAACACAAATAGGTCATAAAGTGCAGGAGATTTGGGGTAAGATAGAAGTTTGATTGGAAACCAAAAAGCAAATCATACCAGAGCAACCGTCAACTATCATCACGTTTACAGTGACGACTCTCAGGTACAGAGGCTCAGCCTCATGAACCCTCAGCTCAACTGGTATCATGCTGAACTAAGGATCTGATTGCCATGGTTCGAATCCCTAACGGGGCGCACTGAACATGGGTTGTTTGGGGGAGGTTTTAAGGATATCCCCTCACTTGGCTCCTCAGTCATATCGGAAATGGACGCTACATTCGGAAGTCCTGCCTCTTAAATAACCTAACAGTGTTAAAATGGGCGTCACACCGATACAATCAGCGTCATGGCATAACAGAACCAGATTTGTTTGTCATTTGTGTGTCACTTGTTTGCCGTTTGTTAGAGTAAACAGAATGACATCGACACACCAACAGTCATTTAGTGCAGACAAACAACAAGGAGAAGGAGAAAAAGTGAGACCTACCAAAGGCACCCGCCAACCACCTGCAAAATCATGCTAGAAAAGAAAGGAATCTCTCACCAAATTCACACGCTAGATCACCCCAGGGATGGGACAGGACGGCCTTACAGGATTCCAACATTAACTCGCGGCAAAGGGCATGTCAGATCACGAGGACACGATACAAAGAAGGAAAAAAATCCCCTGATTTTCATTTGATTGTTTTAAACAAATGGAACCATATATACACAGAAACGTTCATTTAGAACTAGTAAAACGAGGAATAATAGGACTGCCAGAGTGAAAACAAAAACAAAGAGAAAGAAAACAAGTAGGACCTAAAAGTACGAGAGGCACCCGCCAACCACCATCAGCATCAAGAAAGAAAAGAAAGAAAGAACTCATCAAACGCACGTAACGCTAGAGCACCCGAGGGAGTTAATTGAGCGGCCTGACAAGGTTAAAACATGAACTCTCTGCACGCGGCAGCTCCGAACACGAGGACCCGATAACGAAATCCTCTTGATGAGAGGAGACACAGCGCATCAAGGCAAACAACAACTTCTCACGTTTGTTTGCAGGTTTTTGTTGCAGGTAAACGGACCATGGAGGGCATGTCTTCTAGGAAGCGTGGAATTGAAAATGTTTTTTACGGCTCAATCAACACAATTCCTATCTCATTTAGGAGGTGGGCTGTTTCGACCCAGCACGTCGGGGGAGACCAGCGCTGAGAAGGACATAGCATCAATTGGCGTTGGTGGCCTAGTGGTTAGGCTCTCGGACTCGCAACCGTAAGGTCGTGGGTTCGAATCCCGTCAGGGGCCCGACGTTGTGTCCTTGGGAAAGGCACTTTACACTTATTTTCCTCACTTCACCCAGGTGGGAATGGGTACCCGGCTATAGACAGCGAAAGATCTTGTCAGTTTGTTAGTGTTTGAGCGCTTAATCGGCTGCTC
>NW_004797370.1:409914-411340 GCF_000002075.1 Aplysia californica
CTGTCTGTCTGTCTGTCTGTCTGTCTGTCTGTCTGTCTGTCTGTCTGTCTGTCTCTGTCTCTCTCTCTGTCTCTTATTTGTTATGTTTTGTAAATGTACGTTTTTTACACAACCATCGACACTATTAAGGTCAGCCGTTTTGTCGCCTTTTCGTCCACTTTGGCAACCTTAACGAGGTTCGCACCGCCCACATATATACAATTATCAAGCGAAGCAGTAAACAATACTTGTCACTACACGTGCCATTCCCACCGCCCACCAAAACTACCAAATCGCTCACTAGTGGGCGTTATCACCTACGTCGGCAAGCACCGATCATTAAACAAGGCAAATTCGACCCTAACTGCCAGGGTCAACACGGGTTGATAGAGATACAATGGCCCAGCAGAAAGACCCGGATACTTGATTAAAAAAAGCTCTCTCACATCACGGAAAACAAACCAGGGTCTTTAGTTTAGAGAAAACTTTAGTTTTACGGCACTTGCAACACAATAAGGTCATATAAGTGTCGAAGATTAGACGTGTTACAAGAGAGTAACAAACACAAAAAAGGAGAGGAGATAGAGATGGTAGATGTGTTATAGAAAAGAAGGAGCAAACCAAACCAGAGCACCCGCCAACCATCCACGTGTCTTCCACATGCAAAGGCGGGGGCGTCTTATCGCTAAACCAAAAACAGTACAGCGTTATGTCCACAAGCACCCCACACAGCATAATAAAAAATGTTATAATACTGTTACTTGCTCGACAATTTGTTTGTTTGGTTGTTTATTTGTTTTGTATTAGTACGAGTTTCACGGCACTTGCAACACAACTAGGTAATATAAGGGCTGAAGACTAGAGGTGTTACAATTTTAAGAGAGTTACAAACACAAAAGAGAAGGAGAAGAGATAAAGACAACAGACATTTGTTAGGTAATAAGGAGCAAACCACACCACACCAGACCAGCAGCCAACCACCCTCAACAATACATGTATTTTTAAAGTTCAAACATGGTAACTGGTGTTCAAACCAAGACTGTCAGCGCAGAGGAGAAAACAACTGCAGTGTGTCCGCTTGCCCTGTGAACTGTTAGTGTTACTACGTATGACAACCGGGTCACTAGGGCTACCTTAACTGTAGGGGCGGGCATCATCGATTGAGGCTTATTATCTTGCAAAAAGATTATTATGTTATCCCTACTTAGTGCTCTCTCTCTCTCTCTCTCTCTCTCTCTCTCTCTCTCTCTCTCTCTCTCTCTCTCTCTCTCTCTCTTTCCTAGGTTCCCTCCCTCTTCTATCCCAACTCCATTAAAATTTGACACAGACTTGTAGGCTGATATACATATAGACAAACAGACAGCAGACAGACAGACAGACAGACAGGCATACAGATAGATAGATAGATAGATAGATAGATAGATAGATAGATAGATAGATAGATAGA
>NW_004797370.1:411724-412978 GCF_000002075.1 Aplysia californica
ACCAAAGCGCAAGCAGACACACACGTTTACCCCCCCCCTCCCCCCACACCAAATCTAATACACTGTTTTACAGCCTTAGGTCCCTCTAGCTATAGGAAATCGATGTTTCCTAGAAGCACGCTGGCAGCCTCCTAAACTAATTTCTCAGCTTGATTTTTGGGTTTAATGAGTAAATAACGTAACGCAAGGCCAAAGTGGTGGGGCAGGGGCGGAAGAGAGCGAGAGAGAGGGAGCGAGAAAGAGAGAGATACAGAGACAGAGATCGGGGGAGACAGAGACAGGGGAAGACAGAGAGAATGGGAGACAGAAAGAGACACAGAAAGATAGAGACAGTGAGAGATCATTTAGTGAGAGAGATACGACGTCCAAACGGAAAGATGGAGATACACAAATGTACCTTATAAAAAATCTTTCCAGGAGGGAATCGAACTCACGCCTTCTGCGAAAGACGACAAAACGCTTAACAGTTAAATTAGAGCTTATACTGTTGTGTCCACATTCACTCAACACATAAGGAGAAAAAAAATCACAATCTTACTGGCTCTTTTAGGTTTTTTTTGTTCAGTTTTAGTAAGCGTTTCACGGCACTCACAACATAAATAGATCAAATACGGGCCGATTACTAAAGGTGCTTTATGAGAGTTGCATAAAAAGAAAAGAAGGGGAATGAGAGAAAGACGATACCGATATTTAAAAGGACAACAAGACCAAATCACAATAGAGCACCAGGCAACCACCTGCCAACTTACAGCATTATGTCAACATACACCCAACACATACAAGAAAAAAGAAGAAGAAAAAAAAACGATTTAAAAAATAAATAACACCCAACCAATGTTACTGGTTCTCTCACAAGTCAGAGAGCGGCCAATTTTTTTAAAGTGCACTGACATGAAAACGGCCATTTTGAGCAAGGAAAAAGAAATGCAGACAAACAGAGGCGACAGACAGAAAGAAAAGAAGCACATCGACACGATAAAAAAGAAAGGCAGACAAACAGAAACAACAGATGGAGAGAAAAGAAGCACATCGACACCATAATGGCCATTCAGTGTAAAGGGAACAAAAGACAGACAGACAGACAGAAAGAAACTAATACTAAGAGGGGCTGAACAATCCCAGAACAGCGCCCTTCCCCCATGGAAAACACACACACACACACACACACACACACATAATATGTACAAACACACACGCGCACACACACACACTCACATGCACGCACGCATACACACACACACACACACACGCACG
>NW_004797370.1:413446-414842 GCF_000002075.1 Aplysia californica
CCCGCCCCCTCTTACAGAAATTGGTTATAATACGCCTTGTCAGGAAATGAAAATCAAACAAATTAAAAGTACAACCAAACAAAATCAAAGTTTCAAGGACAATGTTCTGAGGAAGTCAATCTTTACTCTAAAACAAATTAAACAAAAAGAAACCTTATTTAGGAAACTAGCAACAACATCATTATCAGGTCATTCTTCGGAAGCAGTGGAAGGAAAGAGTGAAAGAGTGAAATATTTTCGACAAAACCTCAAAATGGAAGCCAACATTCGGGTAGACGCCCTCCGGCGAAAAGGGCCAATCAGAACCCTCGAACGAGTCACGAGGACATTAAGGAGGAGGCAAAGCGCCAGGGGCGAGCACTCTGGGTCAAATGAGCGTCCGAAACAAGGCGCTGACGGGGGATGGTGACGACATGATGCCATCTCGGACAGGGGCCGATCGATGGCTATTTATAGCTTCACATTTCGATCGTAGCGGCGCACTTTGCTTATGCCCGATCAAAAAGAATTCAAACTTTCCTCTAAGTGAGCATCCCCTCCCTATCCCCCCCCCCCCTTGCAACTTCTTTCCCTCCAGCCCACAAAGACACAATTTAGATAATTCAGGAGACGGGTTTTGGCCCTCTCGCCACATGGGAATCGAACTAAGATCGTTCTGCGTGCGATGGCAAAGCGCCTAACCGCTATACCAAAAACGCTGATGATTCACATTTCAAGTGTATAACATTTTGTTTTAATTAAAAAGATTTCACATGACCATACAGACTTAGTAACACCCGATGAAACTTCCCACTGGCCAACAGTCCACACAGCGCTGTGGACACATTACTAAAAAAATAAAGACAGATAATAACAAGTTATTATTATTGCTATTATTTATCATTATTGTTTTCATTATTGTTATTAATATTATCATTATTATTATTATTATTATTATTATTATTATTATTATTCATTATCATCGCCATCATTATTACAGGCTTCAACAAGTTAAGGACCACTTGCAAACACTCTGAGTGGTCTTGTTGGGTCGACCTGCACGAGGGCGTTCTTGGACTGTTCCAGTGGCTTGATGGCACTGCCTCAGACGGACAAAGACAGTGTGACACTGCAAGCCTTCTGGTAACTTCTCGGGCTCCAACTCCATCCTGCAGCTATGCCATAGCACGAGTAGATAAAAAAACAGCAAATTTGGCTATAATTCCCAGAGGATTTCTGTGCTGCACGTGGTGGTTTTGGCCCTTTAGGAGGCTTTGCAGTACCCATTCGTGACCCATTAACACTTTCAGATAAAACATTTTTGGAACATTCCTTGCCGGTTTTTTTCCCGGTTTTAAAAAAATCAGGGCTGTCTGTCAAGGTGGTCCTTCACTTATGTTGAAGTCTGTATAATAAT
>NW_004797370.1:415143-416574 GCF_000002075.1 Aplysia californica
ATATATATAATAGGCCTACAAATTAACGACAAATTAAGCAGTTATCCCCTCGGGCTCCCCTCCTACACGTCAAGAAAACAAAAATAAAACAAAAACAAATAACACACACACAAATAGACGTGACAAACAAATTAACCTCGGACAAAGCACTAGTTGACCGCAGACACCACCGACTACGCACCCTCTGCCCCTCAATCCGCACCACAGATATGAGCGAAGAAGACGCGCAAGTAGCTATGAATTAACTCATTGAGACCGCAGGCTTCTGCTCTTCACGATTTGCACCACAGGAAGAGCGCACTATTTGAGTTGTTTCATTCAAAAATATTTAAATGCATAAAAACGGTATGTAAAAGCTAAATAGATCTTTATACTTGGACGTCTACTCGCCTTATCATCTAATCCAGTGCTTGTCAACATTTTTATTGCTAGCGGCCACTTTTTCCACCCTAACCCTTCCAGCCCCAGCCATTTTTGTGCAATTCCTAATCCCAGTCCCAGACAATGCAGCAGCATTTCAGAAAGGGACGAGCATTCTAAAAAGTGATGTAGTATCTTTGTAATGAGGTTTAAATAATAACATATAACAATGGTTAAGAGTAAATGAAGAAAGGAAAATTAAAGTTTAATTAAGTTCGCTAATTTCGAAAAATGCGCAAATTCGGTACCCCCAAAACTAAGAATGTACACTCTTGGGACGGGGAGAGATACAAGCACTGCTGAAAATATACGCGCATGGGGCTGGAAGGGTTAAGAGGCTCACTTGTTCATACCGCCCACCTCCATATATTTTCAAGTGGGGCATTAAATAACACGACATGCCACTATCCGGGTGATCCCCACAGTCCATCAACATCACGAAATGTCCCATTAGTGGGAGATACCGCCCAGGTTGGCAAGCACTATTCTGAACAAACATGGGCAAAACACACACAAAAAACAACCAAATTCTAAAGCTAACCACAGAAATTCTGTTTGTATGTTATGAGATTGAGGGCAATACATACATGCTGAAAATTACTTCCGATGCAATAGCGGCTAAAGAAAAAAAAGTTCGTTTAAAAAATCGTTTATCCCAACCTCTGCACGCCCAGAAAGTGCAACTGCCTAAAAAATGGATTAATGTTGTTAGTAATTGGACCGGGCCGTAAAATTCCCACGTAAAGCAATATGAGGTTTCGCGAATTAACAGATGCTGAGGCTAAGAGAGAAGCCAGTAAGCTGCGCACACTCGCAAGTGAGAATAAAAACTTTTGAATGCTCAACATGTGGCGAATATTTCCCTGCCAGAATTGGTCTCATTGGCCATAACAGAAGCCACGAATCATCTAAATCATTATTTCTTCTAGTTTTCTTTATGAAATATTCCCCTCTGTGGATGCACTGGCTGTCGTCAAACATTATTATTATCAGACATATTTATTATTATTA
>NW_004797370.1:416840-417688 GCF_000002075.1 Aplysia californica
CCCCCGAAAAAAACACACACACAAAAACAAACAAACAAATACAATTTTTAACAAAAAAACCCCATCTCATTGTACACGGCTGGTGGTATGTGATCGGCGCCGTCGCACGCAAAGAGTCAACTGAGAAAACTTGTGCCGACAATTGGTCAAACGTAGAGACAAAAAATCCAGGAAACGTAGGTAGATCAACTATAAATAAATTACTGCTACATTCCCAGATTCTACCCAAATGTTTCATTCTTGAAATCAGTGGTTTCGACGGTGTTAACGTCTCTCCGTTCAGCTTTAGTTAGTTTTACGCTATTTGAATCCCAAATTGACCACAAGTGCTGAATATTAGTAGTATTACAAGATAGTAACATGCAATGAAGAGGAGGTGGAGGAGAGATAACGACGATAGATGTATGATAAGATAGAAGGAGCATTATAACCACACCGGAGCACCTTCCAACAACCCTTAGTTTAGTTTTAGTAAGAGTTTTACAGCACTTGCAACGCAATAAGGTCATATAACTTAGTGCCGAAGATTCGAGGTGTTACAAGAGAATAACAAACACAAAAAAGGAAGGACGTGAGATAAGGACAATAGATGGTTGACAGGAAAGAAGGGACAACCCATGACCTCGTGCAGTTGGCACTACATTGAACTGCAGTGTGGGTGATCTAAGTTCAGTCCACCAGCAAGATATTCATACAATTCCATCACATACTAGGCGATTTCTTGACTAGTTTTCATAGCTCTTCACACATAACATCGAGAAGGACAGCGAGAGTGAGAGAGAAAGAAAGAAAGATAGAGAGACAGAGAGAAAGAGAGAGAGAGGGAGGGAGGGAGGGGGAGAGAGAGA
>NW_004797370.1:420015-421884 GCF_000002075.1 Aplysia californica
AAAAAAGTATACAGAAAAGTCGCATTTTGAGAAAACGGCCGATAAAGAAAAATAAAATACTGACTTTATGAGGAAATGGCGGTTACAAACATGCCCGGTAAGGGAAAAAATACGGTTTTGGGGGGTTCTTATGCCATGAAATAGCTGTAGGAGAGGCTGAGGAAGCTAAACATGCCTACAACGCAAATTCCATGATTTTGAGCCGAATTTTGATTTTGGGGGTGTAGCCCCCCCCCCCCTTAAGTTATTTAAGAGGCGGGACATACACGAGTTTAACGTCCACCTCAGAAAGGACCCAGCCAGTTGGGAAATTCGTGCGAAGTGTCTTTCCCAAGGACACAACAACGTCGGACCGAGCTGAGGCTCGAACAACCGAACACGCAATGTCACGATTACGTGTCCGGTAGCCTAGGTCACAAAAGAGCTAGATAGCAAAATAAATATAAATAAATAAATGGAACGATGAATAAATAAATAAATAATTACATAAATAAACGATGAATAAAGAAATGAATGAATGAATGATAAAGATATGGGAAGTTAGATAAGAAATTAAGAGCAAACCACGCCAGAGCCCGTATCAAACACCATCCACAAGTAGGATGAGTGATATGGCACTTACAACACAGATAAGTGATGAATATTAGAGATGTTAAGAGAAAGTAACATACAAAACAAATTCCCCCCAAAAAATAAGGACGACGGATGTCTTTTTAGCAGAGGTTTTAAGGCACTCGCAACTGTATAAGGTCATATGAGCGCCAGAAGATTAGAGGTGTTACAAGAGAGTAACAAACATAAAAAAAGAAAAAGGGGAGATAAGGACGATAGATGTTCGATTGAAAAATAGAACATTCTCGGCTTCCGGGAAGCATACAGTGAAAGCAGCTGATTAAGCGCTCAAACACTAACAAACTGACAAGATCTTTCGCTGTCTATAGCCGGGTGAAGTGAGGAAAATTCGTGTAAAGTGCCTTTCCCAAGGACACAACGTCGGGTCCCTGACGGGATTCGTACCCACGACCTTACAGTTGCGAGTCCGAGAGCTTAACCACTAGGCCACCGACGCCACTATTTGTTGTTGTTGTTTTTTTGTTTTTTTAAAAGACAGAACAAAACAACAGCGGTTACGAATGGTGTTGGGGAACAGCCTCATAAAAAGACTGAAACATGTAATTGAAGACGGTCACGCTCACAGAGACAGTCTATATGATTGAGGAAGAGTATGCTTTACCCGGCTTGAAAGCGCCAACCCGGGCTGAAAGAGACACAAAGACCCAGTAGACAGACGGACGGAATTCTGAATAAAAAAAATCTCCCCACACGGAAATCGAACTCATGCGTTTTGCGTGCTTCCGCTACCAAATAAAAAACGCCGGTAGATTATTTAGTTTTTTTGTTTTTTTTTAAAAATGTAGGCGTGTTTTTACACCCCCATCGACACAATTCTCATCAATTAAGAACAGTAGACTGAAGGAACATGGAAAATGAAAAGGAAAAAATATTCCCGTCAGAAAGAAAGAAAAGAAGTAAGGCCAGCTACGGTAATTACGGAAAGGAAATAATAAGCCTGACAGAAAGAAAGAACGGAAGAAAAGTAGGGCCAACTAGTGTGATTAAATAAAAAAAACAACCAACAACAACCCCCCCCCCCCATCTTATTATGTCTACCTCTAAGCACAGCGACCCTGGCTGGCATTTTCCCTCGTTTTCTCCACGATTCCCTCGAAGCGCAAGACACTCGTCTCAAATCGGCTCACGAGGGAACGTCTAATTCATACTTTACTCACTATGTGCGTGCGTGCGAGCGAGCGAGCGAGCGCACGTGTGAGTATGTGAGTGAATGAGAGAGAGAGAGAGAGAGAGAGA
>NW_004797370.1:422522-426130 GCF_000002075.1 Aplysia californica
CCCCACACATACACACACTATCTTTTTCTCTCTCTCTTACTATCTCTCTTACTCTCTCTCTCTCTGTCTGTCTCTGTCTGTCTCTCTCTGTGTCCCTCACCCAACTCCTGCCCACCCCCCTTATTTCCGTAAGTTAAAAGTACATAACCATCCACACTCATTGTAAAATTTTCAGTAAAACATCTCAACAGCGAAATGTTTTACAGCATTTTTAACAAAACTAGGCCACATACATGCCAAAGACTAGAGGTGTTACAACATGTAGACAGTAACACACAAAGAAACGACGGAAAAGAGATAATGATATATTATACTTGATGTTTTAAAAGAGCAAATCACACCAGAGCAACCGGCAAGCACCTATAATTGCCATAAGATAAACAAGGATGTGTTTCCACACTAGACAGTTCACTTCGGTGTCGGGAATGTACGAAACTTGCAAAGTCCTCAAAGTAAAACAAACTTAAACACAAACAGACCATACACGCAAGGAACAAAAAACAACAACAACAAATAAACCACAAATATGCACTACCACCCCCCCCAAAAAAAAAAACACCCACAAAAACAACAAACAAAACCACTTTCACCTGACTGCCCCTCAACTAACCCCGATGGAAACATCAGTTGCAAAAGCACTGTCTTGTTAGCTTCGCAGAAGCCATGATGGGAGGGCACATTTCGTCACAGGCTAGACCATGCGTCACGGGGGCTCTTAACAACTTTCAAAGATATTTAAAAAAAACAAAAACAACAACAACCCCGAGATCTTATGTACTATTATGGAATCAGGGATCAAAAGTGGGTCGGCTGTCATTTTATTGTTGTATATTACCAGAAACAAAACAGAACTGCTCTCTTCTTTTTTTCCCCCCTCTGCAACCCCCCCCCCCTTTTTTTCTAGCTCTTTCCATGATTATCCCCAATACCATCCCGCCCCCTAATTTTCTTTATCTATAATTTATATCTAAAAAAATCTTTATTCTAACTTCACCTCCCTTTTTATCTAATCACAACACTCCTTTTTACCTTTTCTTTCCCAATACTCATACCCCTCCTTTTTATCTTTTCAGCCATTCTTTAGGAAGAGCCCCCACCCAATCTCTCTCACTCCGTTCTTTTCTTCTTCTTCTTCTTCTTCTTTTTCTTCTTCTTCTTCTTCTTCTTCTTCTTCTTTTTCTTCTTCTGTCTTGCCCCCATCCTTATCATCCCACCTAGAGCGATGCCGCCGCTGCTGCTGCACTTGAGAGGTCGGGATCCCATTAGAGACGGCTGTAATTCCTGGAAAAGCCGCCGGATTAGTCCACTTGAGCGGGGGCCGGAGGGGGGGAGCAGGGTGGCGGAGGCGTGGGAGGAAAGGGGGGAGAAAGGGGGGATGAGGGGAAAGAACAAGTGAGGCTGAGATCCGCTCATTTGTCATGCTAATGGACGCGACGACAGGGCGTTCTACAAAGCCGCTTCTCTCCCCCCGTGTGCACGAAGACCCTCCTGGCTCCAGACATCAGCAAACTTGTGCGGGCGTTTTTATTTTATATTGCAGCGCTCTTTAGTGCGCAGGCCGGTGGCTGCTGCCCTTTTTGGCTGAACCGTAAAGGTTATTTTTCTCTCTTTCTTTCTTCTTAAAATCTTTCTTTCATATTTCACAGTCTTTTCCCTGGACAGTCTTCGGTCTTTTACATCTTAGCACTGAGTATGCCAAGTGTTAGCAATAGATGAACAACACGTTTTGTGTCTGTTTATTCTATTGCACTATAGTGAGCGCTGTTGCTCTTTTCGCCAGACTACATGTATCTGTGTTTTTGGCCATAATGTAAATATTTTGTTTTCCTTACTTTCAAACAACCTTGCCTGGAAAAAAAGTACATGTACTTAATTCAAAATTCAGCTGTTGGTATGCCAGGTATTCTCAATATACAGGGTGATTAAAAAAAACAACCCAACAACTGTACAACTTTTTTGCTGAATATCTCGCACAAATATTTTTTATAGAATGCTGTAAATTGGCACAGCCAAATTCTTTTTAAAAGGAATTTGTTTAACATACAAATCCACGAAGAAGAAACTTATTTTGAAAACGGAACTGGCTTAAAAAAAAAACAAAAAACCCACCCATAAACGGAAAGTTCACCAATTCTTTTAAATCTTGTAAATGACTTGGGTGACTTTTTTTCTTTATTTTTTCTTTGGCATGTAATTTTCCATCCCTGTAGAATTTAAATAATATTTCATTTCATTTCTTTTACAGGAGTTTAAAAAAACTAACGATTTCATTCTGGAATTCCTAGAACCAGTGCTCTACATGCCCTCCTTTGGACCCAACACATTTTTAACGCATCGTTCGAAATGTTCATTGGCGTACAAACACAAGAACCTGCTAAACCATGAGTGTTTAAAGCCACATACAATGTACATTTTCAGTATGAAGTGGCTTATAGAGACAATAGGGAGTCGGGTGCCCAATAGACAGCAGTTTTTTTGGTGTTTTTTTTTGGAGTTAACGTATCCCGTAGGGCGAAATGGGCTTTGCACTAAAACCAAATGTCATTGAGAAAATGATCCCGCTTTTCAAGACAATCGAGGAATCATGAACACATTGCCATGCTCTGATCCATGTCATCTCGGTATTGCGAAGATGAAAATGGTACAGTCGTAGGTTAAGATCAGCCATGGGAAAGCGGACTGTTGAGGTGCACGAAAGTCCTAGCTGCAGATCGTCTACGGACAGACGTCTCATGGAACTCAACAACTGAAATCTGCACCCAGGTGACGTTTAAATAGTTGTGCATGGAGCGTGTTTGACCTGAAATGGTCAATTTTAAGGAAATTTTTAGTTCTGATTCGCTATATATCCAAACTGACGGAACTTCTCTACTCGTGGTACTAAACGTCTTGAGGGTACCTAAGCATTCTTTCCAAGTCGTGCGGAAAACTTACGAAAAGTCAGGGGTGATGAGTTTGTGGAGAGGTAATGTTCAATACAAAAAGCTCTCTGCTCTGTATTAAACTGAACCATAATCTCAGGAGGCAAACGAAATTAGGGAATAATAATATCTGCAAACTTCTGTTGACTTGTTAGACTTTTGTAGCTTGCAATATGGCGCGATTGTTGCAACTTTTAGTGGTAGGCCTAATGCGAACTGGTGCGTCACGCTACGAAAATTGGGACAAGGTTGAAAATGGATTGTTTTTGTTTAACCCTATCCGTACGCCCTGGGGTCAATTTATACCCCCGTGTTTGTATTCTTCACATTTTAGAACACTTTAAGAGCGAAGATTTCTTTGAAACGTTCAGTATTTAAAAAAACAACAACATTTTGACAGACTGCTACGCAAAGCGTACGGACCGGATTAACGAGTAAATCTCGTCTTTGGAAAGTGGTAGCACAGAGTTTCCGACGTCGTATGGATACGATAGTAAAACATGAAGTACAGATAGAGAATGCGCCATATCGAGCAAAACCATTCAATGGATTTGTCTTAAATGAATATCAGACAAATTCTATTTGACTTCCAAACATTATGTTCAAATCAGAAACGCAAAATTTCAGTATGGAGGAAGATATTTACAAAATAATTTGTATAGTTGTTTGTTTGCTGTCATTTTTTTT
>NW_004797370.1:426993-428121 GCF_000002075.1 Aplysia californica
GTGTGTGTGTGTGTGTGCGGTGGGTTGAGGATGAAGAAGCAGCGGAAGATGATATTCCCCACACACAAGTAGCCATAACAGGTTTCAGCGCCTGTCAAATGTGACCTGGGGTTTCATTCGGCTTTCAAGAAAAGTCGCCCCACACAGGAAGGAATAAAAATCAGAAAAAAACAGGGAAAAAAGTAGGTGCCGTGAGAAGTCAGCAGAAAAGAAAAAGACGGAAAGACGTCATAGAACAGTTTCTAGGGTTTAAAATTACATAGACACAATTTAGACCAAGTAGGAGGTGGACTGCTTCGATCCTGTCTGTCATATACAAAGTGCAATATGACATGCACAGAGATTAAAACATACATTTCAGAAATTCGGAGAATTATCCGGAAAACTGGCACCTCAGGAGAAAGACTACCACGGGCGCAAAGTGTGTTTTATAAGTGTGATTAAAGATAAATCACAATGTATGATTAACTGTTCCATTTTTCAAGATGACGGATCGCAGTGAATTTCCCCAGATGTATAGCTAGCTCCCGTATAAGTTTTGATATGTTACACTTTTGTGTGGTAGATTTATATCTACGTGATGCTTTTGTTTTCTTTGCAAAATGAATGTATCTGTCAAAGCAGAAACTCGTTCTATATTTGAACATTGTGCAAGAAATCACAGAAGTGCCTATACCTCATAATAAATCTGTCTCTGTCTGTCTGTCTGTCTGTCTATCTGTCTCCATCTCCCTGTCTCTCTTCCCCCCATCCCCGGACTGCTTAGTCTATTGCTGTCACTCTTTTTTCCCTGTCCGCTTGTCTTTTCCTTTGCACCCACTGTTTCTTCTCTTCTTCGTTTTCCTTTTCTCTCCATCCAAACGTATTATTAACTCCAAGATTACTACTTCTCTCGTTTTATCTATTCCCTCTTGGCCCGGGTTGACCCTGATAGGAAGGGTCGAAGCAGTCCACCTCATAAATGATCCACGCTGTGACTAAACGGACATAAATCATCTACAATTACTTTTGACTGCCTGTCTCTCCCTCTTTTCCATTTCTCTTCTCCTCTTGGCATTCTTTACTCTCTCTCTCTCTCTTTCTCTCTCTCTCTCTCTCTCTCACACACACACACACACATACACAATT
>NW_004797370.1:430547-432472 GCF_000002075.1 Aplysia californica
CTGAGTTATAGTTGAGAGAAACACGTCGCCACAACGTTTAGAAAGAGGGAAAAGTTTGACACACAGACAGACAAACAAACAAATGAAACGAAAAACAAGAAGTAGGATCTCTC
This sequence comes from Aplysia californica, assembly GCF_000002075.1. NCBI lineage: Eukaryota > Metazoa > Mollusca > Gastropoda > Aplysiida > Aplysiidae > Aplysia > Aplysia californica. The sequence goes on from NW_004797370.1 coordinate 430,661, forward strand.
ATAGTTGCCCATCAACCACCTACCCGTGATCCATTGACCATAAACATGTTTAAAAAATGAAATTAACGGCTGTAGGGCAGAGAGTAATTCACTTGCAAGTGGCAAGGCTTCTCCATCTTCTTGTAAGCGTGTGAAACAAAGACACTCAACGTAGAGCATGAAAGAAAAATGGACTCCTTTGAAATGAGATGTTATCGCCAGCGATTAGGGATCAGACAAACCTAACATATGACCAATATATGAATAAAAGCTAATACCACAGAGGTCATTGGTAATGATTAAAAAAACGTGCTTGTTATTTTTAAAAAATCACCATTAAAATTAAGATGGTTTGACACCGTTTGGCCATACAACAAGAGAAAAGGCAGTGGCAATAAAGAAGCATACTTCAAGACATAGTGCAAGAGGGCGGAAACAGGGAAGACAGAAGAATACGTAGCATGACAACGTTTCTGATTGGCTGAACAACAAAAGACCGTGAGGGAATGGAGAAGTGTGATGAGCTCATCGTCAACCGAGTTTCAACAGCATCCCAAGCAGACGTTAACGTGGAAGGGGAGAAAGAGGGAGAGGAAGAGGGAAAGGGAGGGGGAAAGAGAGAGAGAGAGTAGAGAGAGAGAGAAAGAGAGAGAGGGAGAGAGAGAGAGAGAGAGAGAGAGAGAGAGAGGGGGTACGAAGTAAGGTTTCCATGACTTTCACGGGTCTCTCAACGCCGGTATGTTAATTACACAAAGCCACCAATCACCACACCTGCACCGATTAAGTTGGATTTACGAGGTAACTCTGTCTGTCTGTCTGTCTGTCTGTCTGTCTGTCTGTCTGTCTCTCTCTCGTCTCCCCTCTCTCCATCCCCCACTTTCTGTCCAACCTCTCTCTCCCCTCTCCCACCATTCTCTCTCCATTTTTCTCCCCCCGCCCCAATCTCTCTCTCTCTCTCTCTCTCTCTCTCTCTCTCTCTCTCTCTCCTGCTGAATAAACAAAGCTATTGATAACCAGAAGGGGTCACGCGGTACATGGCATTTGGACGTCCAGCAAGGCAACCCAGAACGGCCATAACCACAGCACAAAACACGGTGTTTCCGGTACACCCACAAACAACACACCTATCCCATTAATCAATCAGTTTACCAATGACCGGACACAATGACGGAAAAAAATAAGGTTGGCCGACTGCCAAACAAACACATGTACACAAAACAGATTTGCTCCTGGGAGTGGTAAAGGCTGTCTTTATAGAATATTCTTATGCATAATATTATCATGACAGCTTTTAATTTTATTTTTACTATGGGATTTGCGGCACTTTCAACACATTTAGGCAACAAAAAGGGTTCAACATTAGATGTGTTATAAGATCAAAAGAGTATTATAAAAAAAAGAATGAGGAGAGATGAGGAAGATGGAAGCTTGGAAGGAAAGAGAGAGCAAACCGCAACAGGCGCCCGTTGGCCTTCTCTGCGTGACAGTAAGCACCCAACCGCTGCATCACAGACGTCAGCGCAATAGTCAACGTCATCTTTAAACTTAATACAATAATGGAAAGGACAAAGGACACAATTTGGCAAAGAGCAACTCTACACATTTTTATAGCAATACGGAAGATAAGTTAAGAGGCGTAAAACGAACAAACAAAACAAAACAAAATTTAATCCACCAGGCTGCATACCATCAATCATTCTTTCTCATTATTTGGATTTCGAGAGTCATCTTTCAAAAAAATATTTTTAAAACACGAAAACTCTATGACATCAACACACACACACACACACACACACACACACACACACACACACACACACACACACACACACA
>NW_004797370.1:434510-436161 GCF_000002075.1 Aplysia californica
GTTGTATGAAACAACTTGCTGTGCTGTCACTGTTCTGTGCTGTTGCTGAACTCAGTTTACAAACAACACCCATATACAAAACGTCAGGTTGGGGGGGGAGATAGAATATGGACATGAGAAACCAAACAGTCTGAGTGAAGAGAAGTACAAGGACACAATAATGTTCGCCAGAAAACGGGAAAATGTACGGACATTTCCAAAAGACACAACACATGATGCCCGGTTCCAAACACAGTTTGGCCATTTCGGAGGATGATCTTTCGCACGTCACCGGCCGCTTACAACAGGACCAATCCTTTAATTGGGACAGGAAGAGTTCACTGCAGTGCTTTTCAACCTGGGCGACGTATGACCCACTTGTGGTCATTTCCTTCACTATACGGTCATTTCGGCGGTGGGCGGCGGGAATCACCCGGGAAGTGAAAAGTATTATCTAGTGTCTTGCTTGAAATAATAATATTATGTAGGTGGATGTTGCAAAAATGTTACCCTCTGAAAGGTGGAAAAATGTGGGCGTAGGCTATAAAAAAAAAAGATAGATACGTTCTTGTTTAGTGTGTGAGGTAAGAACGTCATGACAGACTTGCAGAGTCTTAATCACCACCATTGGCACACTTTAGATCATTTTGGTGGTGAGCTCCGACCTTGACTGCCGGTCACGACCAAACATGGTTGAGAGGAATACAACCTCCCAGCAGAGGGACCGAGATAAAAATTTCTCCGCACACGGGAATCAAACTCAGGTGGTCTTTTTCGTGCGCCGCTGGCGCTTAATTAGTGCTACCCCTCACACACACGTGGTGACAATTCAAGAGATTATGACAGGGGGCTCTCGTGGCCTATAGAGGTTAAGATGTTCGCCTCTCTTCTTCTCTAAAATGTTCTCCTTTTACATCCTTTCCTGCTCTCTAACAATGTTCTGTCGTCTGCTTTCGTCTCCACTTTCTGCCCCACCCCCTCACCTCCTTTGCTCCCTCTGGGTTCCTGACTCTTTCTGTACGTTTCAACTGCTTCTTCTTGGCTCCTTCTTACTACTGTCTTTCAGCAACACCCCTGATCTTATGGTAGGTAAGATCTACAACTTGCCCTCTCAGACAAGGGCGAAAAATCTCGGAGGATCCCGGGTGCATGCACCGTTAAAGATCCCTCGGTGGTCCAAAATCGATAACAGTAGGCTTCGGCCGCCACCCGGGCAAAATTCAAAATTTTCCTACCACCTGAAAATGTACGGTGTGTCCCGCGCTCATATGACCTTATGCAGTTGTGAGTGCTGTAAAACACATACCCCCCCCCCCAAAAAAAAATGAGAAAAAAAAGAGATTAGAAATACAGTAACCCTGAAGAAAATCACAAGGGACAGGCCATCGACCACCTACAGCTATCAAGTGAGGCAAGCAAACCAGATACACCGGATTACTCTTTCTTCGATACAAGTCTCCATGGGGAGTAGTTTCCGTAGCACTTTCAACACAACAAGGTGACACACGTGCTGAAGAATTGGGGTGTTATAACTTGAGAGTAATGTGCACAGTGAAATATATACATAGTGGCGTCGGTGGCCTAGTGGTTAGGCTCTCGGACTCGCAACCGTAAGGTCGTGGGTTCGAATCCCGTCAAGTGCCCGACGTTGTGTCCTTGGGAAAGGCACTTT
>NW_004797370.1:441546-443351 GCF_000002075.1 Aplysia californica
TCTCTCTCTCTCTCTCTCTCTCTCTCTCTCTCTCCTTTCCCTCCCCATTTCTATCAATCTATCTATCTATCTATCTATCTATCTATCTGTCTGTCTGTCTGTCTGTCTGTCTGTCTGTCTGTCTGTCTGTCTGTCTGTCGGTCGGTGGGTCGGTCGGTTGGTCGGTCGGTGGGTGGGTCGGTCCTGTCTGTGCCTGCTCTGCGGTCATTGTATATATCACTCCAACTCCCTTAATTTTCTTTTATCTCCTTATGTCTCTCTTTCTCTCTGTCTGTCTCTCTCTATCTCTCTCCCTCTCTTTTTTCTTTTTCGCTGTCTGTTTGTTTATCTCTTTTTCTCCGATCCCCCTTCCGCCTCTCTTCTTTAAACACCAAAGCCGTGTAATGTGCAATGAATAAATCATTAAAGACACAGCATTGCAGCATTTGCCAGTTGCCACGGATCCAGCTACAGCCTGCACGATCTGCATAAGGGATCCAAACCGACAATAGTATTGTCTCACAGCTTGCTTCCCGTTACAACACATCCCGCTACATCACAGTCATCAGTACAGGCAGGGAGAGAAATCGAAATGAGACATAGCAAAAAGGGGCAGGTGGAGGCGCACTGCACAGCCCATGGCAAGCAATTTGTGCAGAGTGCAGGCAAAAATGAGTTTGGGGAACCTTTGAGTACTGTCTTAGTGCCGCAGGGCGTCTGGCAGGAGACGCCATTACGGAGCCAATATCCCTGGCTTGAAGGATTTTGGCATACACAGACAGAAATACGACCCCCTCCCCTCTTCCATACACACACACACACACACACACACACACACACACACACACACACACACAGAAAGAGAGAGAGAGAGAGAGAGAGAGAGAGAGAGAGAGAGAGAGAAGGAGAGGAGGGAGAGCCACACTTCAGAAGATTAAAAAGTCCTCTTTCAGCCATGTCTGTCAAGAAAAACAAAGAAGTAAAACCATGGCAGCTTAAAAAATACAACCTTCACTTAGAAATCGAACCCACGTCTTTTGTGTACAAGAGAATAAAAAAACTTAAACCATTACACTATAGACTCGGCCACCCGTATACATTTCAGCTCTCATCGACTTCCTGCGATCGTTCCCCACACCACCCCTTTCCCCATCTACCCAACCCACCCCCTCGACCCACAAGAGTCCGAAGCTAGGTCTCTATCAGGTTGAATAGCACCACTGATTACAAGGAGCGCTGCTTGGGTGAGTGCTGTCTGCCATCGACACACCCTCACCCCCTCTCCCTCTCTCTCCCTCTTTCTCTCTCCTTTACTTTCTCCTTTCATTCCCTTTTCTCTCACTCGCTCCTTTTTTCTTCATCCTTCGTTTCTTTCCCTCCAACCATCCATTCCTCCCCCCACTCTCTCTCTCCCTCAATCACCCTCCCTCTGACTATCAACCGCCCCCAAGCCGCATCAACAAGTGAAGCATGAATAACTTGTGAATCCGTAGACACAGGGCGACTAACACGGGGTGTCAATCGGAAAATTGGACTACATATCGGGACTAGCTGCTATAACATGTTCCATCCAGCAAACTCCTCCACGTCGCTCCCTTTACTACCAACCATCCGCCATCATTTCTTACGCGACCCTTGTCAATATCCGAGACACAGTTTCTATGTTCGGCCCATGGTCGTTCGTAGTGCTAACAATACACAAGAACTCCTAACACTAGCGCGGAGAATGGTGATTAATCCAGAGAGACAGTAATATTCTCTATTCCTATTTCTCAAACAATCCTCCCCCCCTCTCTCTCTCTCTCTCTCTCTCTCTCTCTCTCTCT
>NW_004797370.1:446974-448377 GCF_000002075.1 Aplysia californica
AAGAAAGAAAGAGAGAGAGAGAAAGAGAGAAAGAGAGAGAGAGGGAGAGAGAAAGAAAAGAGAAAGACAGAGACAACAGAGGCAGAGTTATTGAGAGAATGAGTGACAGAAGTGGTACCTACCCGCGTAACCCTCCAACCGCAGCCCCCCCCCTCCCCCCCTAAAAAAATCGCCCCAAACGCCCCATATAATCCGGAAAAGGCTAAAAGGCTCTCCCGCCCGCTGGCTGCGTCTACTCCACCATCTGTCCGTCTGTCCAGGCGCCCGGCCAAGGACATTAGAACAAACCCCTTGCGCCAGGCCCATCTCAATGACGTGCAAACACAGGGACAATCGCCATCATACCCCATTGGCCAGTATAATTAGACATTAAGTTCTCGCCAATCACAGCAGCCGGTTGGTCAACAAGAGGAATGTTGACGAGCTATTCTCCGAGTGAGGTCAGGCCGTTTGGACAATTCTTTGCTTTTTTTGCAAGAATATTTAATTTTTTTTCTTTCAAGGGATCGGCCCAGTGTTAAGTACAGCACTTCGTTTTCATTCCTTTGTCGATACACTCTCTAAGAATGCACACTTTTGTGATAGTATATCGAGAAAGTTCTCTCTCTCTCTCTCTCTCTCTCTAGCTCTCTCTCTCTCTAGCTCTCTCTCTCTCTCTCTCTAGCTCTCTCTCTCTCTCTCTCTAGCTCTCTCTCTCTCTCTCACACACTCACACACACACACACACACACAATAATAAGTTCCCACTCCCCCTCCCTTCTCGCCCTTAATGACTCACAATCATCCCCCTACCTCCAAACACACAAACACACACACACACACACACACACACACACACACACACACGCACACACACACACACGTACAGAGACAAAACCCATAAAAAGAAAAAGCCTAATGGAAATCAACACAAACGTATACACATACACACAAACACACATGCTCCAAACCTGCTCCACACCAACACTCAAATAAAAAGATAATAAAAACAAAACACCGCCACATCATATCATTCGCTAATAAATGAGCAAAACGCATGGACAGAACATCGCAAATCAGTATCGATGACTTGTCAGATCGGTCTGCCCTGCACTCCAACAGGCCCGATCACCAAGACAGGTTAACGACTACATTGAGGCGGGAACTCCAACGTGCCAAACAGCGTCCCGCACAAAAACAAAACGACAACTGATATAAATCACAAGAATGGGCCACGTAATCTGGCTGTCGATGAAAGGAGGTATGGCGGCATGATTGCACTGAAGAAAATCGATGACCAGAAGAAATAGTAAGAATACAGAATTAGTTTTGTGTGTGTGTGTGTGTGTGTGTGTGTTTGTGTATGTGTGCGTGCGTGTGTTTGTGCGTGTGTGTGTATGTGTGTGAGTGTGTGTGTGTGTGTG
>NW_004797370.1:448574-451304 GCF_000002075.1 Aplysia californica
CCCCATCCCCCACCACCCCCTCTCTCTCTGTCTCTGTCTCTTTCTCTCTCTCACTCTCCATCCCCCCTCTTAATACAACATAATCACATCTCTTCTGTCTGTCTGTCCTCCACCCCCAACTCCCAGCACCCTCCATCCTATATGTGCGTGCGTGAGTGTGTGTATGCATTCAGTGCGTATGGCATCAATTCAAGAATCGCCCACCCCATTACTCGACTCACCGTGGCAGGAACAGCCAATCTCCATTTACTGGACGAGGAGACACCCAACCCCTTCCCTCCCCTCCCGTCCAATGGATAAATAAGCAAAAACACTAACGCAAAAAGTAACTTTTTATCCATGCAGCTATGTTTTAGTGCCCATAAGACGTTTAAGGCACTTGTAAAACGAAAAGGTCACATAAGTGAAGACAATTCGAGGTGTTGCCAGAGTGACTTACAAAGAAATTTAAAAAGGAGAGAGAAGGATGATAGATGTTTCATAGTAAAAAAAAAAAAAAAGTAGCAAATCACACCAGATCACACGCCAAAATCACACCAGAGCACCTGCCAACTATCCACCACGAAAATGCCTTTTTGCACTTGATTTAATCAAGCTCCATCTAAAAAAAAAATGCACTACAGTGAAAATCGAGAAGGCTTGTAAATTAATATATGGTCACGACAAAACATAATAAAAAAGAAAAATCGAAATATATATTTTTGCCATTACACTTGTGTCTGCAGCAGCTCAAAACTAAAGCTATGCCCATTCGACTTTCCTATCCAATATTCACGATTTTTGCGCTATTCACAGCTATTCAAAGTGTGGTAGAGCCATTCGAACATCAAGTGATTTTTAAAAGTAATGGATTTTTGTCTCATTTTTTTTTTCAAGCTGTCGTGACATTAGAGCATATTATTATCATATTTGAAATCACTTAAGTTTCTCCAGCAATACTTTGTACTTCATGATTACGAGTCAGAGTGATAAGAAGAGCCACCTAGAGTTATAAACTGTTAAATATTCAGTTGTCCCACAACGAAAAGTTCAAGGGCCCATGACTCTCGAATCACAGATAATGACCGGAGCAAGAAATGACGCTGGCTGGCGCAATAAACCCCACTTTCAATTTGAAATTCAAAGCATTATGAATCGTAAAGAGATGTCATAGTAACACACTGCGTATTGGTCTTCGCACACTCAGTGAATAGCGCTGTGAATTTTAGTTTCACAGCAATTGCAACAAAAAAGGGTAAAAGTACCAAAAATTAAAAGTGATACAAGTGGGTAACAAACACAAAAAGAAGGAAGAAAGATTAGAACGACAGATGTTTAATAGGACAGAAGGAGCAAACCACACCAGAGCACTCGCCAGCCGCCCGGGCACTGTGAATAGTGAAAACAGAATCGCCAATCTTGCTAATTGACTTATATGAGAGCCAATTTTTAAAAAAGTACCATTCCCACTTGGAGTTCAAATAATACAAATGGTGGCTTCACACTTCGAGTACATGCACCCACGATTTGTGAAGACAATAAACAGAACATATGACAAGTCGCCCTCTGCCAGGTTCAACATGGCAGTCACGTCACGATAAGAGAAATGAAGGCAAGTCATTTATGGCGACCTCAATGCTTTTTTTTGTTCTATCTCCATCTTTTTCTTTTTTAACATTGAAAATGTGACTTTTAAGCTCACTCTTTGCTGCGTACTGTTTGCACTGTAACTAAAACCGGACACAAGACAAGTAAGCTCTGAGGTCGCGATCTCTCCGTCCCTCCACCCCTTACCTTTCTCTGTCTGTCTGTCTGTCTCTCTCTCTCTTTTTCTCTCTCTCTCTCTCTCTCTCTCTCTCTCTCTCTCCTTTCTCTCGCTTCTTTTTCTCCTTTTTCTTCCACAAAGTTAAAAACTAATCCAAAATGCCCCCCCCCCTTTCCTTAAACACACACCACATACAAAACAAACCAAATCAACCAAAAAATACAACAAACAAACAAACAAACAAACCAAAACAACAAAAACAAGAAAACAACAAAAAAATATATAAAATTCCTTTAAAGAAAATATAAAAAGAACACCGATGGCGGCCAAAATCACGACACAAAACACAGGGTGTTGGCACGACTTGGCTTTTCCCCATCGATCTGGCGTCAGCTCACAGCCCCTGATAGCGACTAATGGCATTTCCGAGTCGCAGCAATTTCCTCCCATCTCTGTGGATGTTCGGGCCCTACCCCTACAGCCATACCACAACTTTTACTGGCTTGGACAAGAGTAAAACCCAGTGCACACTGTCAACGAAATTCAATCGGACCGAGTCCTGGCCGGTCAGAATGTCCTTTATGGAGAGGGGAAAGCTACCATTTTGACACAATTCGACCATTCGACCTGTGACCTTGAAAAATAAAATGTTTTATTTTTGAAGGTCACAGTTGCATTTAGTCACATTCGGTCGAATTGTGACAAAATACCGTATCCATGAAGGAAAATCTGGCTCGCCCCGATTTAGCTAAATGAATTCGACTGGCAGTGTGCACTGTGCGTAAGCATCAAACGGCACAAGAGAAAGAGGAATGGTCGTAAAAAGAAAAAGGGTGGGTATCTACTTTCTGGGTTGACGCAAACTGGGGCAGAAAGAGATGGAGGAATTCCGGGGAAAGGGGGGCGGGTGCAGCAGGTTGAAGAAGAGGTTGATGAGGGGGGCAGAAGGAAAAAAGATGATTAGCATTGGTAGGGAAATGGGGACG
>NW_004797370.1:452666-454554 GCF_000002075.1 Aplysia californica
TGAGAGAGAGAGGGAGAGAGAGAGAGACAGAGAGAGAGAGAGAGAGAGAGAGAGAGAGAAAGAGAAAGAGAGAGAGAGAGAGAGTTAAAAGAAGCACATCGACACAATAGCTGTTAAGTAGTGGGGGGGAAAGGGCCCGGGGAGGGAGATAATCAATTACTTAGTTCATCTTAAATCTGACAGAATACTGCCAGGACCTCGGTGAAGTATTCTAACGTCGCCATCAAAGGGATCCACCCACAACCACACGAAGTAGGGCTCAGCACCATAACTGTGCAATTTGTTTGTTCGTTTGTTTGTTTGAGCAACGAGAAACACAACAACACAATTATGGTCATTTAGTGCTGGGAAAAAGTAAGACAGACAGACAGACAAACTACAGATTGAAAGTAAAGAAGTGGGGCTTACCAGCGCGCCCTCCATCCATCTGCAAACTGTGCAAAAGAATCACCCCCATTTAGACACTATTAAGGTCTTTAACGAGACCAGCTGCTTCGACACTGCCTGTCAGGGCCAACCCGGGCTGAAAGGGAAAAAACTTTCCAGAAGAGAGACATTCTCCACATACGAGAATTGAACTCACGTCTTCTGGGTGCGACAGCGAAGCACATAACCTCTACATCCCAGACGCCAGTCCACAAGACGACGAGAACCATCCAAGAAATTAAAAACAAATGCAAACAAATGCGCGTGAGATGGTGGTGGTGGTGGTGGTGGTGGTGGTGGTGGTTTTCATTTTATTATTTTTTTGAGGGGGAAAAAATGGGGGGCGGGGAGAAAGACAAATACAAAGTTCATCCATCCCCAAAGAGTTCACTGCCAGGATCCCAGAGAGCTATTCGAACGTCACGAGCGCCCGAAATGAGGACGGCCGTGAGTCACTGTGAGCACATATCACAGCCGCGGAGAGGCAAGGACGCCGGAAACTGCCGACACTCGCCGGTCAAATAACGCTCCCAGTTATCCCCACATCAACGAGTCACGTGACGAGCCGATTCCCGAAATTTAAAAAACCCACTGCACCACTTTAAAATTTCAACGTGATAAAATTTTTCGTCATAAGTCCTTTCATTTTAAGGACAAAGAAACCTCTCCCCCTTAACATTTCAACGTTTTTCCAGACACTCAAACTCTGAGAAAAGGGTCCAAAAAGCGAAGACTCCGACAAGAGAGCGAAAATCGAGCGCTCGGCTGGGCTGGCTTAAGACCTCGCATGTAAATGAAAGCATATAAAGATGGCATCTGGCGGAAGCCTGTGTGGCTTCCTGGAGACGCTCAGCGAATCCCCCAACTTGGATGCAGTGAGGGGTGTACATGTCCTCGACACCTCCTTCAACTTAATTAAGATCGGGCCAAGAATTGCCATCAGCCACTGCCTATTGATTCAGGACACACAAAAAGGAGAAGAAAAATCAACAAAGCCAAGCCCTCTGAAGGTGGACGGTGTGCCGAGTAGCTTTATAACATTCAATAACCAGCTCTGGTGACGGCTTAAGTCTTTTCAAATATTATAAAGTGAGATAAAGCGAAACAGGAAACGACAAAGACTTTTCCTTTCTTTCCCACAAAAGCCAGTGATTTGTCCTGTATTTTGTGTATTCTAAAATAAGCAAAACGACAACTACAAAACTTCTCAAAAACGACAATCCCGTAAAAACAAACAAACAAACAACAACAACAAACCAACAAAACAAAATCCAAAACAAAAAATCCTCACAATTTTAAAATCGTATTAGTGGGCGAGATGAGGTTGCGCTGCGTTTCAAGATAAGTGGGGTTTTTGTTTATGTGCGAGCAGCGACACATCGGTGTGCAGGAGCAAAACGAAAAAAACACAGTGTGATGTGTGTGTGTGTGTGTGTGTGTGTGTGTGTGTGTGTGTGTGTTT
>NW_004797370.1:454846-457506 GCF_000002075.1 Aplysia californica
TGAGAGAGAGAGAGAGAGAGAGAGAGAGAGAGACTGAAATGGAAAGAAAAGGACAGGAATGGAGGGAGGGGTGGAGAGGCGTGGAGGGGCAGAGATAGAGAACGGGGAGCGAAAGAATCCGTCCATCTGTTCCTCTCTCCCTTTCTGTATTTCGCACCTCCTTCTCACTCACTCTCTCTCCCTTCTCTCCCCCCCCCCTCTCTCTCTCTCATCCCTCTAGCCCCCTCTCCCCAACCCCCAAAGACATAATTAAACCAAACGTCGAGCCCAGAGAGATTATGTCGTCATTCAGATCGGAGGGAAGAGCCCACCAGGTATCTGATTCAGCCCATCCAATCACACCAGCCAATCACCCGGACCACTGGGCGGCAGACGACGCCATCAGACAGACCAGATACGCCAAGCGGAAATGACGACATGTTCTTTGTTTTCTTTATATTTCAATTGGAGTTTCTTCTTTCAGCTGGGATCTTTATGCCCCTCGCTACATTATTCAGAAAGACCAGAACAGGGACAAATAGTAGGATGGAGGGTAAAAAATGAAAAGAAACCCCCACCCTTTAAAAAAAACTCTTACAAAGAAACACAAAATCCCAAAATATGACCCCCCTCCCCCCCCCCCATAAAAATATATAATATAAACATAAAAGCACACTAAAAGTATGGTGTTTAAAAACTAGGTAATTTCGGAGCCAGGCTCCCAACCTTGCATGTCACGGACATCCAAACAGATAGAACGAGGTACTCCAGAATTGAACTTGGGTCTAGTGCGTGGCACAGCGAAGAGCACAACCGCCATATCACAGACGCCAGTAAAGCACACACAAAAACTGCCCATTTTAGTAATGGCGGTTAAATCATCGCCACCCGTCTTTAGTCAACAAACAAACAAAACTAAAACTAAATACAATTCATGCCGGCAGCAGTCCGTCAACGTCAACTACATTCCTTAACTTTCATTATAAAATGTTAGCCTCACAACCATGATTGCCTCATACCACTTGAAAAGGACAAACTTTCCTCAATGTTATTCTTTCTTTTTTTGGGGGGTCCCAGGACATGTTTTACGGCATTTGCAACACCTATAGGTCAAATAAGTGTTGAAAATAGGAGGGGTTACAATAGAGTATGTACACACAAAAGCAGGATGAGAGATATGGACGATAGATTGTTGTTTGATAGAAAACTAGAAGAAAATCCATTCAAGAGCGCCCGTCAACCCTCCATACTGATGACAATAGTACTAGCAACACAGGCACAAAAAAAGAAGAAAGAAGAAAGACCACAACACCATCATAGCGTCTGCTACATCCACACAATTTCTATTTTATGTGTATTGGTTTTATGTTGTAAGAATGCAAGAGAATTACATCGACAGCCCAGGGGGGAAACAACATGCCAGACGTATTTAACAGACGAAGTTAGAATAAAATCACATTTATATGAATGTATTCTCCAGCCCGTCTATGATACCGTAAAAAAAAAAAAAATATATATATATAGAGGCGTTTTACACCTCCCACCCCCAGAAACAGAATTTAGACCAGTGTTTGCCATGGTAATGTCGGGGGGCGGTGGGGATCACCCAGGTAGTGACAGGTATTATTTTATGCGCCGTTTGAAAATTATGAATGTCGATGGGCGGTAAGAGCATTTTAGGTTTTTTTAAAGGTGGCAAAAGTAGGCTCTGGATATTTAAAAAAAGGATGACAAGCATTGATTTAGATTATTTAGGAAGCGGGCTTCGATCCCCTCTGTTAAGGTTAACCCTGGCCTATAGTGAGGGAGGACTAGTTTCATCTGTAGTATGGAGGAGCACACTGCAATGATAACGACCATTCAGTCTAGGAAAGGCCAAATGAATAGACAGAAAGACCAGTGGGGGGGGAGGGGGATATAAAAAAATAAGAACTGCCAGAAGCGCCCACCAACCACCCGCCTTCAGGAGGAAATGGAACAAAGCGAAGAAAGAGACGCCAAGAAAAGTTTGAAAAAAAAAAAACGACAGAAGAAGATGAGACAAATATCCCTTCACAAAGGGACAAATGAGAAAACTGTAAACTCGAGGTTCAATAAATCTTCAAACCAATAAAATATCTCCTAACCACAGTCTCTCTATCTCTATCGCCAGCTCCAATCTGTAACAGAGCCTTAACATCTCTCTCTCTCTCTCTCTCTCTCTTTCTCTCTCTCAATCTCTGTCTACCACAATTTCACAGGCCAGAGAACACGAGCCCTCCCATAAAACAGTGGCCGCTCCTGCAGGAGTCATCTATAACCTCTCTGTTGCCATTCCCCTTACCGTCAGAACCTCACGCTCGGTAAAACTAACAGACTACTGGACCGCACACAGACCACATATAAATGTCTGTATGGAGAAGGAAAGAGTCTCTGTTGTCGTATTTTTTAAAGTAGCGGTTGTTTTACTTTTTACGGAGATGAGTAGAAAAACCTGGTTGCAGAATCCGCAGTGGAGCCCCAACAGTCAGCAACAATGTGGGAGAGGTAAGGTTGAAGCTTCTTTTACGCCATCATCGACACAATTCAGATCATTTGAGAGGCGGGCTTCGATCTCGCCAACTACGGCCGACATAGGCTGAGAAAGAAAAAACGCCCAGCAGAAAGACAAACGCTACTAAAAAAAAACACATTCATCCCAA
>NW_004797370.1:458860-460600 GCF_000002075.1 Aplysia californica
TACACACACACACACACACACACACACACACACACTCACACACACAAGAATTTATTAATTTAACAAACTATTATGAGACCAAAAGGAATGTTTAATGGAGGGTGGACATGGCCAATGAAAACATGGCCGCTACTGCCATAGCTCCAACAGAAACATGGTAACACAAGGGAAACCCACTTATTCTGATTTGATCCTTTCAAATTCACAACTGCTCATATATTTTTGCATTGATTAAAACTCTCTTGGCTAAAACGATATGCCGTGTTCCCATTCCCCATAACAGGTCTTTGCTAGCTTGAGAGTGCACTTGTGCGCCGCGTGTACGTGCAGCGGGGTATAATAAAACATGTGATGGAGCAATACTGAGTGTCTTTGTCAATGGCCAGGAGGCGAAAGAAAATTGCCTCACTTCAGACGTATCACATTTCAGTGTCTGTGTAGCTAAACGATCTAAAAGCTAAAAAAAAGAATAATAATAAAAATAAAAATGAAGTAACCGGAAAGTACAAAAACGTCCAAAAAGTCGACTGTTTACATTAATACATTCGTAAATGTATATTAAAATATGCTCATTCCCGAAAAAAAAAAGTTTGAACATAATATCTTTGGAAATACACACACACTAAAAATATTTAGTCTTCGCCAGCGTAATATGTTTTATCTTGTTATAGAAGTTCTTTAAATTTAACTACGATTCCTTCTCTCTCTCTCTCTCTCTCTCTCCCTTTCTCTCTCTCTCTTTCTCTCTCATACAAACACACCAACACACATACTTTAACGCACACCCATCATTCACCCTGTCTCCAACCAAGATTCTCCCTGGGAAATAACAGCGAGCCATTGATCACTATAACCATCGATTCTTCCTTGAAAGTTGACACGACTTCTTTTAGCCAGCCAGCAGATACCCCCTCCCCCACCCCCGCCTCCTCTCAATCCCATCCCCTCCCTTGGCTTCAAAGTAAAATTGTCAGATCGCAAAACACCGAGAAGATTTATTGTTTCCTTCACGATCTGTTTAAGTTGGGTCGCTTATGTGAGGTCGAAGACCTGTAGGAAAATATTAACTCTCAGCAGTGCTTGGATTTACCTCGGTCAGGCTGGAGATCGACTGGAAAGGCTCTGAATGGATGATAAGGGCAATAGAAAATGCCATTGGAATTTGAATTTGACTGAGAAAAAAACAACAACAGAGGGAGAATAAAACAGGAACTGCCAAGGCGCCCTCCAACCATCAGCTCATACCAATAGTAAAAGAAACAGAAGCACTAACAATAGAGGGGAACATAGGTGTGACCAACCTAGTAATTGAAGTAGTGTTGTTTGCTTATTTCGGCCGTAGTTCTCGCTCGTGCTTCACGTGTTATTGCAGGGAATGTTTACTCTGTTTCGGTTGAGTCCCTTATGGGACGATAAAAGGCCATCTCGAATGCAGGGACGCCTGATTATAGGACCATTACGAACTTAAACGGATCAGTCGATCGCAGAGCCTTCCCTAAAAAAACGGGGGACATAGAGAGAGAAAGAGAAAGGGGGACATAGAGAGAGAAAGAAAGATAGAGGGCGAAAGAAAAAGATTGGGTAAATTAAGAGACAGAGGGAAGACGAAGACATAGAGACAGAGAGACACACAGTGGGAGAACAGACGAAGAAAAAGATAAACAGAGAGATATCGACGACCCACCGATAGATAGATAGATAGATAGATAGATAGATAGATAGATAGATAGATAGATAGAT